>NW_024061497.1:0-300000 GCF_016432855.1 Salvelinus namaycush
CTCCTCCACCTTCTCTACCTCCACCTCCTCCTCCTCCTCCACCTCCTCTACCTCCCTTACCTCCACCTCCTCTACCTCCCTTACCTCCACCTCCTCTACCTCCCTTACCTCCACCTCCTCTACCTCCCTTACCTCCTCCACCTCCTCTACCTCCCTTACCTCCACCTCCTCCTCCACCTCCTCCTCCTCCACCTCCTCCTCCACCTCCTCCACCTCCTCTTCCTCCTCCTCCTCCTCCACCTCCTCTTCCTCCACCTCCTCTTCCTCCACCTCCTCCTCCTCCACCTCCTTCTCCCCCACTGTTGTCCTTTCTATTCTCTGTTTGTATTGTTTCATCTCTCTATCTCCCTAGGAACCCCAGACCACAGTGATCCACAACCCAATAGATGGGAACAAGGTATAGCACTGACAGAGTGTGTGTGTGTGTGTGTGTGTGTGTGTGTGTGTGGATTTCTTTTTGTGTATACATGTATATACTTTATATTAAATGTATGTATTTCTGTCCTTGAGCTGTTCTGGTCTATTGATGTTCTGTATTAATTCATGTTCTGTGTGGAAACAGATAATGGTCCTAATAAACCCCAGGAAGAGTAGCTGCTGCTTTAGAAACAGATAATGATCCTAATAAACCCCAGGAAGAGTAGCTGCTGCTATAGAAACAGATAATGATCCTAATAAACCCCAGGAAGAGTAGCTGCTGCTTTAGAAACAGATAATGGTCCTAATAAACACCAGGAGAGTAGCTGCTGCTTTAGAAACGGATAATGGGGATCCTAATAAACCCCAGGAAGAGTAGCTGCTGCTATACAAACAGATAATGATCCTAATAAACCCCAGGAAGAGTAGCTGCTGCTTTAGAAACAGATAATGATCCTAATAAACCCCAGGAAGAGTAGCTGCTGCTTTAGAAACAGATAATGGTCCTATTAAACCCCAGGAAGAGTAGCTGCTGCTATAGAAACAGATAATGATCCTAATAAACCCCAGGAAGAGTAGCTGCTGCTTTAGAAACAGATAATGATCCTAATAAACCCCAGGAAGAGTAGCTGCTGCTATAGAAACAGATAATGGTCCTAATAAACCCCAGGAAGAGTAGCTGCTGCTTTAGAAACAGATAATGGTCCTAATAAACCCCAGGAAGAGTAGCTGCTGCTATAGAAACAGATAATGATCCTAATAAACCCCAGGAAGAGTAGCTGCTGCTATAGAAACAGATAATGATCCTAATAAACCCCAGGGAGAGTAGCTTCTGCTGTAGAAACAGATAATGGTCCTAATAAACCCCAGGAAGAGTAGCTGCTGCTTTAGAAACAGATAATGATCCTAATAAACACCAGGGAGAGTAGCTGCTGCTGTAGAAACAGATAATGGTCCTAATAAACCCCAGGAAGAGTAGCTGCTGCTATAGAAACAGATAATGATCCTAATAAACCCCAGGAAGAGTAGCTGCTGCTTTAGAAACAGATAATGATCCTAATAAACCCCAGGAAGAGTAGCTGCTGCTTTAGAAACAGATAATGGTCCTATTAAACCCCAGGAAGAGTAGCTGCTGCTATAGAAACAGATAATGATCCTAATAAACCCCAGGAAGAGTAGCTGCTGCTTTAGAAACAGATAATGATCCTAATAAACCCCAGGAAGAGTAGCTGCTTCTTTAGAAACAGATACTGATCCTAATAAACCCCAGGAAGAGTAGCTGCTGCTATAGAAACAGATAATGATCCTAATAAACCCCAGGAAGAGTAGCTGCTGCTTTAGAAACAGATAATGGTCCTAATAAACACCAGGAGAGTAGCTGCTGCTTTAGAAACGGATAATGGGGATCCTAATAAACCCCAGGAAGAGTAGCTGCTGCTATACAAACAGATAATGATCCTAATAAACCCCAGGAAGAGTAGCTGCTGCTTTAGAAACAGATAATGATCCTAATAAACCCCAGGAAGAGTAGCTGCTGCTTTAGAAACAGATAATGGTCCTATTAAACCCCAGGAAGAGTAGCTGCTGCTATAGAAATAGATAATGATCGTAATAAACCCCAGGAAGAGTAGCTGCTGCTTTAGAAACAGATAATGATCCCAATAAACCCCAGGAAGAGTAGCTGTTGCTATAGAAACAGATAATGGTCCTAATAAACCCCAGGAAGAGTAGCTGCTGCTTTAGAAACAGATAATGGTCCTAATAAACCCCAGGAAGAGTAGCTGCTGCTATAGAAACAGATAATGGTCCTAATAAACCCCAGGAAGAGTAGCTGCTGCTTTAGAAACAGATAATGATCCTAATAAACCCCAGGGAGAGTAGCTTCTGCTGTAGAAACAGATAATGGTCCTAATAAACCCCAGGAAGAGTAGCTGCTGCTTTAGAAACAGATAATGATCCTAATAAACACCAGGGAGAGTAGCTGCTGCTGTAGAAACAGATAATGGTCCTAATAAACCCCAGGAAGAGTAGCTGCTGCTATAGAAACAGATAATGATCCTAATAAACCCCAGGAAGAGTAGCTGCTGCTTTAGAAACAGATAATGATCCTAATAAACCCCAGGAAGAGTAGCTGCTGCTTTAGAAACAGATAATGGTCCTAATAAACCCCAGGAAGAGTAGCTGCTGCTATAGAAACAGATAATGATCCTAATAAACCCCAGGAAGAGTAGCTGCTGCTTTAGAAACAGATAATGATCCTAATAAACCCCAGGAAGAGTAGCTGCTGCTATAGAAACAGATAATGGTCCTAATAAACCCCAGGAAGAGTAGCTGCTGCTTTAGAAACAGATAATGGTCCTAATAAACCCCAGGAAGAGTAGCTGCTGCTATAGAAACAGATAATGGTCCTAATAAACCCCAGGAAGAGTAGCTGCTGCTATAGCAACAGATAATGATCCTAATAAACCCCAGGAAGAGAAGCTGCTGCTGTAGAAACAGATAATGGTCCTAATAAACCCCAGGAAGAGTAGCTGCTGCTTTAGAAACAGATAATGATCCTAATAAACACCAGGGAGAGTAGCTGCTGCTGTAGAAACAGATAATGGTCCTAATAAACCCCAGGAAGAGTAGCTGCTTCTTTAGAAACAGATAATGGTCCTAATAAACCCCAGGGAGAGTAGCTGCTGCTGTAGAAACAGATAATGGTCCTAATAAACCCCAGGGAGAGTAGCTGCTGCTGTAGAAACAGATAATGGTCCTAATAAACCCCAGGAAGAGTAGCTGCTGCTTTAGAAACAGATAATGATCCTAATAAACCCCAGGAAGAGTAGCTGCTGCTTTAGAAACAGATAATGGTCCCAATAAACCCCAGGAAGAGTAGCTGCTGCTTTAGAAACAGATAATGGTCCTAATAAACCCCAGGGAGAGTAGCTGCTGCTATAGAAACAGATAATGATCCTAATAAACCCCAGGAAGAGTAGCTGCTGCTGTAGAAACAGATAATGGTCCTAATAAACTACCATTACACACTGAGTGTACAAAACATTAAGAACACCTGCTCTTTCCATGACATAGACTGACCTGGTGAATCCAGGTGAAAGCTATGATCCATTGAGGTTGTCACTTTTTAAATCCACTTCAATCAGTGTAGAGGAAGGGGAGGAGACAGGTTAAAGAAGGATTTTTAAGCCTTGAGACAATTGAGACATGGATTGTGTGTGTGCCATTGAGGATGAATGGGCAAGACAAATGGGGTATGGTAGTAGGTGCCAGGCGCACCGGTTTGTGTGTCAAGAACTGCAACGCTGCTGGGTTTTTCCACGCTCAACAGTTTCCCGTGTGTATCAAGAATGGTCCACCCCCCAAAGGATATCCAGCCAACTTGACACAACTGTGCATTTGAGTCAACATGGGCCAGCATCCCTGTGGAATGCTTTCGACACCTTGTAGAGTCCATTCCCCGACGAATTGAGGATGTTCTGAGGACAAAAGGGGGTGCAACTCAATATCAGGAAGGTGTTCCTAATGTTTTGTACACTCAGTGTATATCGTTCATTTAAAGGTTAAAAAAAAAAATATGTAGAAATTGCAGATTGCCCCTTTAAAAAGGTAGATAGTTGACAAAACACGATCTGATTTAAGTATTAGGCAGCGTTTACACAGGTAGCCCAAATCTGATCCTCAGTGTACACCAGGCTATATATCAAGATATATGTTCTTTCCCCCAGGAGTCTATAGAGAGCACCAACACCACCATCGAGGACGAGGATGTCAAAGGTAGAGACACTTGTCTGTCGCCCTCTCTCTCTCTTCGTCTTTCTGTCTCTATCTTTGTCTGTCTGTCGCCCTCTCTCTCTCTTCGTCTTTCTGTCTCTATCTTTGTCTGTCTGTCGCCTGTCTCTCTCTCTCTTCGTCTTTCTGTCTCTCTCTCTCTTTGTCTGTCTGTCGCCCTCTCTCTCTCTCTTTGTCTTTCTGTCTCTCTCTCCTTCCATCTGTCTCTCTCTCTCTTTATCTGTCTGTCGTCATCTCTCTCTCTTTGTCTTTCTGTCTCTCTCTCCTTCCATCTGTCTTTCCACCTCTCCTTTCACTCTGCCTTCAGCTACTTTCTCCTCTTCCTCCTCCTCCTCTTCTTCATCCCGATGATTGAGACTCCATATACGTGATGTATTGATGTATTTATTATTAAACACACTTATCTGTTATCTTCTCTTTATTATTTATTATTAAACACGTTATATTTTCTTTCTGTGAATGGAATTGTTTTCTACATTTGAAATTCATGTTGACCCCCCCCCCCCACACACACACCTGCCCTCTCTGCCAGTCCTCTGTTTGGGGAACTTGGTGGGTAGTGTGTGGATCTCTATGGGTCGTTCCACCCAGTCCTCTGAGCCCAGGCAGACTCCCTCCTCTTCAGGACAGAGTAAGTCCCCTGGCTATGTCCCCCTCTGTCCCCCAGTCAGTTTCCTCCTGGATCTCTCCTCAACGACTCTGGAGAAACCTGTCCCCCTGTCCACTGTCTCCTGTGTCTCCCCTAAACCAATCTGGAGAAACCTATCCCCTGTCCAGTGTCTCCTGGGTCTCCCCTCAACCACTCTGGAGAAACCGGTCCCCTGTCTCTTGGGTCTCTCCTCAACCACTCTGGGGAAGCCTGTCTCCGGGTCCACTGTCTCCTGGTTCTCCTCAACAACTCTGGAGAAACCTGTCCACTGTCTCCTCAGTCCCTCCTTAAACTCTGGAGAAACCTGTCCACTGTCTCCTGGGTCTCCCCTAAACCAATCTGGAGAAGCCTGTCCACTGTCTCCTGGGTCTCCCCTCAACCACTCTGGAGAAGCCTGTCCACTGTCTCCTGGGTCTTTCCTCAACCACTCTGGAGAAACCTGTCCACTGTCGCCTGGGTCTCTCCTCAACCACTCTGGAGAAACCTGTCCACTGTCTCCTGGGTCTCTCCTCAATCACTCTGGAGAAATCTGTGTCCTGTCCACTCTCTCCTGCGTCTCCCCTCAACCACTCTGGAGAAATCTGTGTCCTGTCCACTCTCTCCTGGGTCTCCCCTCAACCACTCTGGAGAAACCTGTCCACTGTCTCCTAGGTCTCTCCTCAACCACTCTGGAGAAACATGTCCATTATCTCCTGGGTCTCTCCTCAACCACTCTGGAGAAACCTGTCCACTGCCTCTCCTCAATCACTCTGGAGAAACGTTGTCCACTATCTCCTGTGTCTCTCCTCAACCACTCTGGAGAAACCTGTGTCCTGTCCACTGCCTCTCCTCAACCACTCTGGAGAAACCTGTCCCCTGTCCACTGCCTCTCCTCAACCACTCTGGAGAAACCTGTCCCCTATTTCTCCTCAACCACTCTGGAGAAATCTGTCCACTGTCTCCTGGGTCTCCCCTCAACCACGCTGGAGAAATCTGTCCCCTGTGTCTCTCCTCAACCACTCTGGAGAATTCTGTCCCCTGTCCACTGTCTACTGGGTGTCCCTTCTACTCCCTCCTCATCAGGCCAGAGTAAGTCTCCTCTTGTTGAGGTGGAGATCATGGCTATATCCCCACCCCTACCTCCTTGGGGGGAGAAACCATGCCTCTACCTCCCGTCCCTCTCTTCAGCCACTCTGGAGAAACCTGTCTCCTGTCCCTCTGTCTCCTGTCCCCCTGTCTCTGTCCCCCTGTCTCTGTCCCCCTGTCTCCTGTCCCCCTGTCTCTGTCCCCCTGTCTCTGTCCCCCTGTCTCTGTCCCCCTGTCTCCTGTCCCCCTGTCTCCTGTCCCCCTGTCTCTGTCCCCCTGTCTCTGTCCCCCTGTCTCTGTCCCCCTGTCTCCTGTCCCCCTGTCTCCTGTCCCCCTGTCTCTGTCCCCCTGTCTCTGTCCCCCTGTCTCTGTCCCCCTGTCTCTGTCCCCCTGTCTCCTGTCCCCCTGTCTGCTTGTACCCCTGTCTCTGTCCCTCTTTCTCCTTGTCCCTTGAGAAGATAAACCATAAACACACACAATATTTCTGGCTAAGTGATTGAGTCAAAGGCCACATTTCCAGGCTGAATACATTACAGACACCTGCCAGATCTCACCACACCTGGGTAGATATTTAACATATCAGCCACATCACATGATATAGTAATCTGATCTATTAACATATCAGCTAACCACATCACATGATCTAGTAATCTGATCTATTAACATATCAGCTAACCACATCACATGATCTAGTAATCTGATACCCAACTGCAGTGTTGATGACGTGGCCCGCAACCATTGGTTGATGCAATGCAACGTCTGCAATGTAGTCAGCCTGGAACACGACCATAGACATGTTTGTTAAGCAGATGACAAATGGTTTTGTTTCCACTAACCCCCATCCCAGCCTGCACTAGCACCAGTAAACAAGTGGTTTTGTTTTCACTAACCCCCATCCCAGCCTGCACTAGCACCAGTAAACAAGTGGTTTTGTTTTCACTAACCCCCATCCCAGCCTGCACTAACACCAGTAAACAAGTGGTTTTGTTTCCACTAACCCCCATCCCAGCCTGCACTAGCACCAGTAAACAAGTGGTTTTGTTTCCACTAACCCCCATCCCAGCCTGCACTAACACCAGTAAACAAGTGGTTTTGTTGTCAATAACCCCCATCCCAGCCTGCACTAACACCAGTAAACAAGTGGTTTTGTTGTCAATAACCCCCCCATCCCAGAATGCACTAACACCAGTAAACAAGTGGTTTTGTTTTCACTAACCCCCCCATCCCAGCCTGCACTAACACCAGTAAACAAGTGGTTTTGTTTTCACTAACCCCCAATCCCAGCCTGCACTAACACCAGTAAACAAGTGGTTTAGTTTCCACTAACCCCCATCCCAGCCTGCACTAGCACCAGTAAACAAGTGGTTTTGTTTCCACTAACCCCCATCCCAGCTTGCACTAGCACCAGTAAACAAGTGGTTTTGTTTCCACTAACCCCCATCCCAGCTTGCACTAGCACCAGTAAACAAGTGGTTTTGTTTCCACTAACCCCCAATCCCAGCCTGCACTAGCACCAGTAAACAAGTGGTTTTGTTGTCACTAACCCCCATCCCAGCCTGCACTAACACCAGTAAACAAGTGGTTTTGTTTCCACTAACCCCCATCCCAGCCTGCACTAGCACCAGTAAACAAGTGGTTTTGTTTCCACTAACCCCCATCCCAGCCTGCACTAGCACCAGTAAACAAGTGGTTTTGTTTCCACTAACCCCCATCCCAGCCTGCACTAGCACCAGTAAACAAATGGTTTTGTTTCCACTAACCCCCATCCCAGCCTGCACTAGCACCAGTAAACAAATGGTTTTGTTTCCACTAACCCCCATCCCAGCCTGCACTAGCACCAGTAAACAAATGGTTTTGTTGTCACTAACCCCCATCCCAGCCTGCACTAACACCAGTAAACAAGTGGTTTTGTTTCCACTAACCCCCATCCCAGCCTGCACTAGCACCAGTAAACAAGTGGTTTTGTTTCCACTAACCCCCATCCCAGCCTGCACTAGCACCAGTAAACAAGTGGTTTTGTTTCCACTAACCCCCATCCCAGCCTGCACTAGCACCAGTAAACAAATGGTTTTGTTTCCACTAACCCCCATCCCAGCCTGCACTAACACCAGTAAACAAGTGGTTTTGTTTCCACTAACCCCCATCCCAGCCTGCACTAGCACCAGTAAACAAATGGTTTTGTTTCCACTAACCCCCATCCCAGCCTGCACTAACACCAGTAAACAAATGGTTTTGTTTCCACTAACCCCCATCCCAGCCTGCACTAACACCAGTAAACAAATGGTTTTGTTTCCACTAACCCCCATCCCAGCCTGCACTAGCACCAGTAAACAAGTGGTTTTGTTTCCACTAACCCCCATCCCAGCCTGCACTAACACCAGTAAACAAGTGGTTTTGTTTTCACTAACCCCCATCCCAGCCTGCACTAACACCAGTAAACAAGTGGTTTTGTTTCCACTAACCCCCATCCCAGCCTGCACTAACACCAGTAAACAAGTGGTTTTGTTTTCACTAACCCCCCCATCCCAGAATGCACTAACACCAGTAAACAAGTGGTTTTGTTTTCACTAACCCCCCCATCCCAGCCTGCACTAGCACCAGTAAACAAGTGGTTTTGTTTTCACTAACCCCCATCCCAGCCTGCACTAGCACCAGTAAACAAGTGGTTTTGTTTTCACTAACCCCCATCCCAGCCTGCACTAGCACCAGTAAACAAGTGGTTTTGTTTTCACTAACCCCCATCCCAGCCTGCACTAACACCAGTAAACAAGTGGTTTTGTTTTCACTAACCCCCATCCCAGCCTGCACTAACACCAGTAAACAAGTGGTTTTGTTTTCACTAACCCCCATCCCAGCCTGCACTAGCACCAGTAAACAAATGGTTTTGTTTCCACTAACCCCCATCCCAGCCTGCACTAGCACCAGTAAACAAGTGGTTTTGTTTTCACTAACCCCCATCCCAGCTTGCACTAGCACCAGTAAACAAGTGGTTTTGTTTTCACTAACCCCCCCATCCCAGCCTGCACTTGCACCAGTAAACAAGTGGTTTTGTTTCCACTAACCCCCATCCCAGCTTGCACTAGCACCAGTAAACAAGTGGTTTTGTTTCCACTAACCCCCAATCCCAGCCTGCACTAGCACCAGTAAACAAGTGGTTTTGTTTTCACTAACCCCCATCCCAGCTTGCACTAGCACCAGTAAACAAGTGGTTTTGTTTTCACTAACCCCCCCATCCCAGCCTGCACTTGCACCAGTAAACAAGTGGTTTTGTTTCCACTAACCCCCATCCCAGCTTGCACTAGCACCAGTAAACAAGTGGTTTTGTTTCCACTAACCCCCAATCCCAGCCTGCACTAGCACCAGTAAACAAGTGGTTTTGTTGTCACTAACCCCCATCCCAGTCTGCACTAACACCAGTAAACAAGTGGTTTTGTTTTCACTAACCCCCAATCCCAGCCTGCACTAACACCAGTAAACAAGTGGTTTTGTTTTCACTAACCCCCAATCCCAGCCTGCACTAACACCAGTAAACAAGTGGTTTTGTTTTCACTAACCCCCATCCCAGCCTGCACTAACACCAGTAAACAAGTGGTTTTGTTGTCAATAACCCCCATCCCAGCCTGCACTAGCACCAGTAAAGGTAACTCAGTTCAAACCAGGGTTTGGGGTCAATTACATTTAAAATTCCAGTCAATTCAGAAAGTTAAACCAAATTCCACTTCCATATTTTCCTAATTGAATATAATTGGAATTTTAGGTCCTGAATGAACTTGAATGGAATTGACCCCAACCCCAGGTCAAATTCCCATACTAATACCTTTTCTCCCAAATGGCACCCTATTCCCTACTAGTAGTAGGGTACTATCACTAATAGGGTTCCAGCGCCCACTGGGTTCTGGTCTAAAGTAGCCCACTGTATAGGGTGCCAAGGCCCACTGGGTTCTGGTCTAAAGTAGCCCACTGTATAGGGAATAGGTTCCACTGGGTTCTGGTCTAAAGTAGTCCACTGAATAGGGAATAGGTTCCATTGGGTTCTGGTCTAAAGTAGCCCACTGAATAGGGAATAGGTTCCATTGGGTTCTGGTCTAAAGTAGTCCACTGAATAGGGAATAGGTTCCATTGGGTTCTGGTCTAAAGTAGTCCACTGAATAGGGAATAGGTTCCATTGGGTTCTGGTCTAAAGTAGTCCACTGAATAGGGAATAGGTTCCATTGGGTTCTGGTCTAAAGTAGCCCACTGAATAGGGAATAGGTTCCATTGGGTTCTGGTCTAAAGTAGTCCACTGAATAGGGAATAGGTTCCATTGGGTTCTGGTCTAAAGTAGCCCACTGAATAGGGTTCCAGGGCCCATTGGGTTCTGGTCTAAAGTAGTCCACTGTGTTGGAACAGAACCAGCAGCTATGATTTAATGTATGTACGATTGGGTTATGTTGGACTAATGTTGACCTGAGGTTGTGGTGATGTTGTGGTGATGTTGTGTTTGTTTGTTTCCAGCTCGGAAGCAGGAAATTATCAAAGTCACAGAGCAGCTGATCGAATCCATCAACAACGGAGACTTCGAGGCCTACGCGTGAGTCCTGCTCTGTCTGTGTGTGTTTAGGGCTAGGACGTGTGTGTGTGTGTGTGTGTGTGTGTTTAGGGCTAGGACGTGTGTGTGTGTGTGTGTGTGTGTGTGTGTGTGTGTGTGTGTGTGTGTGTGTGTGTGTGTGTGTGTGTGTGTGTGTGTGTGTGTGTGTGTGTGTGTGTGAGGTGTGTGTGTGTGTTTAGGGCTAGGACGTGTGTGTGTGTGTGTGTGTGTGTGTGTTACTCTAGTTCTTTGGGATTGTTGTGCCACCACAATGCAGCTGACTGAGCTACTACAAATCACCTTGATGATCATACAGCACAGGTGTCAAACTCATTCCACGGGGGGCCGAGTGTCTGCGGGTTTTCGCTCCTCCCTTGTACTTGATTGATGAATTAACATCACTAATTAGTTAGGAACTCCCCACACCTGGTTGTCTAGGGCTTTATTGAAAGGAAAAACCAAAAACCTGCAGACACTAGGCCCTCCGTGGAATGAGTTTGACACCCCTGTCATACAGTAACAATTTACCCACACCTCTATTATTGTGTTACTATGGTTACTAGTAGTTCACTATATAGGGAATAGGGCTCTGGTTTAAAGTAGTTCTGTCACGTTCCTGACCTGTTCTCTGTTAGTTTTTGTATGTGTTAGTTGGTCAGGACGTGAGTTTGGGTGGGCAGTCTATGTTTTCTGTTTCTATGTTGGTTTAATGGGTACCTGATATGGTTCTCAATTAGAGGCAGGTGGTTTTCATCTCCTCTGATTGAGAATCATATTAAGGTAGGTGGTGTCACATTGTTTGTTTGTGGGTGGTTGTCTCCTGTGTCTGTGTCTGTCTATGTTGCACCATACGGGACTGTTTTGGTTTGTTTGTTCATTTTGTTCGTTCGGTTTTTATGTAGTCATTTCCCTGTTCAGTTAATTCAAGTATAGTTCGTTTTTTGTCTTCGTTGTTTTGTCGTGTCTAAATAAATATAATGTCTAAGTATCACGCTGCGTCTTGGTTCAATCCATGCTCCTCCTCTTCGGATGAAGAGGAAGAGGAGAACCGTTACAAGTTCACTATGTAGGGAATAGGGTGCCATATGGGACTCAGTCTGTGTTTCCAACAGGAAGATCTGTGATCCTGGTCTGACGTCGTTTGAACCAGAAGCTCTGGGGAACCTGGTAGAGGGACATGACTTCCATCGCTTCTACTTCGACAACGGTAACACATTCATCAGTCAAATCATTTAGAAGACACAGTTATTGATTAGGTGAGGTATTGATTAGTAGAGGTATTGATCAACTATTCGTTCGTAGAGGTTTTGATTAGTATTGGTATGGGTTAGTAGAGGTATTGATTAGCTATTAATTAGTAGAGTTATTGATTAGTATAAGTATTGATTTGTAAAGGTATTGATTAGCTATTGATTAGTAGTTATTGATTAGTAGAGGTATTGATTAGTATATGTATTGATTAGCTATTGATTAGAGTTATTGATTCGTATAGGTTTTGATTAGTAGAGGTATTGATTAGTATAGGTATTGATTAGTATAGTTATTGATTAGTATAGGTATTGATCAGCTATGGATTAGTAGATGCATTAATTAGTATAATTTATGAAAAAGGTATTGATTAGTAGTTATTGATTAGCTATTGATGAATAGTTCTGTCTGTTTGTGTCTGTTACTGAGAACTACAACTCCCACTAGCTAACTAAGGCACGTCTCCCTCTCCCTCCTCTCCTTCCAGCCCTGTCTAAAGGTAACAAGTGTGTCTGTTACTGAGAACTACAACTCCCACTAGCTAACTAATGTCTCTCCCTCCTCTCCTTCCAGCCCTGTCTAAAGGTAACAGGTGTGTCTGTTACTGAGAACTACAACTCCCACTAGCTAACTAATGTCTCTCCCTCTCCTTCCAGCCCTGTCTAAAGGTAACAGGTGTGTCTGTTACTGAGAACTACAACTCCCACTAGCTAACTAATGTCTCTCCCTCCTCTCCTCCCAGCCCTGTCTAAAGGTAACAGGTGTGTCTGTTACTGAAAACTACAACTCCCACTAGCTAACTAATGTCTCTCCCTCCTCTCCTCCCAGCCCTGTCTAAAGGTAACAGGTGTGTCTGTTACTGAGAACTACAACTCCCACTAGCTAACTAATGTCTCTCCCTCCTCTCCTCCCAGCCCTGTCTAAAGATAACAGGTGTGTCTGTTACTGAGAACTACAACTCCCACTAGCTAACTAATGTCTCTCCCTCCTCTCCTCCCAGCCCTGTCTAAAGGTAACAGGCCGGTGCACACCATCCTCCTCAACCCTCACGTCCATCTGATAGGTAGGAAACCCGCCATTTCTAATTATTATGACAATAATATGATAATATATGCTATTTAGCTTTAATCAAAAGCAACATACAATAATGTGTGCATACATTTTCCATATGGGTGGCCCTGGGATTTGAACCCACTATCCTGGTATTGCAAGCACCATGCTTTACCAACTGAACATTATGTTGATTTTTCTGGGCTGTTATGTTTTATCTAATCTAGTTTCTGGTTGGTATTCAAATATCAATTCCAGTCAGAAAGTAGACCAGATTCAAATATACACTGTGTGTACATATCAATTCCAGTCAGAAAGTAAACCAGATTCAAATATACACTGTGTGTACATATCAATTCCAGTCAGGAAGTAGACCAGATTCAAATATACACTGTGTGTACATATCAATTCCAGTCAGGAAGTAGACCAGATTCAAATATACACTGTGTGTACATATCAATTCCAGTCAGGAAGTAGACCAGATTCAAATATACACTGTGTGTACATATCAATTCCAGTCAGGAAGTAAACCAGATTCAAATATACACTGTGTGTACATATCAATTCCAGTCAGGAAGTAAACCAGATTCAAATATACACTGTGTGTACATATCAATTCCAGTCAGGAAGTAGACCAGATTCAAATTTCCCATTCCAAATTCTCCTGAAGCATTGAAGTGAATATTGGAAAGGGAATTCCAGTGTACTTCCTGAATTGAACCAAGATGGACGCCAACCCCCCTGGTACTTATGTACAATGTGTCTATGATGTTGACGTGAAACAAGGAAAGGGTGAACTAATGAGAAGGTCTATCTAGCGGAGAACGCTGCGTGCATCGCCTACATCCGCCTGAGTCAGTACATGGACGCGGGGGGGATGCCTCGCACCATGCAGTCTGAGGAGACCCGCGTCTGGCATCGCAGAGACGGAAAGTGGCAGAACATTCACTTCCACCGCTCCGGCTCGCCCAGCGTACCATCCCAGTAAGAAACATACATTAATCAATGAATTAATGTATTAATTATAGTGATTATAAATAAACCAATTTCAGAACATTCACTCCAGTGTAGACTACCTTCTCACTCTGTAGTGTCCAGTGTAGACTACCTTCCACCACTCTGTAGTGTCCAGTGTAGACTACCTTCCACCAGTCTGTAGTGTCCAGTGTAGACTACCTTCCACCACTCTGTAGTGTCCAGTGTAGACTACCTTCCCAGTCTGTAGTGTCCACTACCTTCCCAGTCTGTAGTGTCCAGTGTAGACTGCCATCCCAATCTGTAGTGTCCAGTGTCGACTACCTTCCCACTCTGTAGTGTCCAGTGTAGACTACCTTCCACCAGTCTGTAGTGTCCAGTGTAGACTACCTTCCCAGTCTGTAGTGTCCAGTGTAGACTACCTTCCCAGTCTGTAGTGTCCAGTGTAGACTACCTTCCCAGTCTGTAGTGTCCAGTGTAGACTACCTTCCCAGTCTGTAGTGTCCAATGTAGACTACCTTCCCAGTCTGTAGTGCCCAGTGTAGACTACCTTCCCAGTCTGTAGTGTCCAGTGTAGACTACCTTCCCAGTCTGTAGTGTCCAGTGTAGACTACCTTCCCAGTCTGTAGTGTCCAGTGTAGACTGCCTTCCCAGAAAGTTGTCTAGTGGTGCAATAACTAATCTCCACCACAGGAGGGCGCCATGTACACGCTTACCATGCTACTGTAATGGTTAGTGTACTCTTTCCTCATCCTGGTACTGGGGACATTGTAGTTGTTGCCCTAGCATTAACACACCTGATTTAACTAATCAACTCATCAAGCCTTTGATTATTTGATCCAGGTGTGTAGTGTTACGGTAACAACTACAATGTTCACCTCTTGGGGTTCCCAGGACCAGGATGAAAGACACACTGGGTTAGAGTCAACTCTACCGGCGGACCCTGACTACACAGATATTGCTCTGTTTCTGGGTTGAATCTCATTTCCTTTTCCTGTGTCTCTGTGTGTGTGTGTCTGTGTCTCTGTCTGTGTGTGTATTTTTACAGTTAATGGAATATCAAGCTTCAGTCTAAACTCCCAAGACAGACAACAATCAACTAGCCAATCCATGGTCACCATCTAACCCCTGACACCTCTGTATGGACATGACATCACACAGGAAAAGGAAATCAACCCTAAAGGTCGTCAGTCATCCTAACCACCTACTGCGTCCCTAATGGCACCCTATTCCCTACATAGGGCCCAGGGGTCTCTGGTCTAAAGTAGTGCACTACATAGGGAATAGGGTTCCGTTTGGGACTCATCCCCCCCTAGAGCGACCTGCAGCAGACCGTGGCCGTTATCCACCGGTTGCATATTACCTGACATTTGGTTATCTGGTTTTTAAACTGTTTTTTGGGTGCATTTTAAATGTATAGAGATGCTTAAAAAATCTACTGCTGTCAACTCCTCCCATTTTAAACTTGTATTTGTACGTGTGTTTTACGTGTTGCAATACGAAATATTTAAAGATCAGAATGTTTAAAATCGAGCTTGCTTTTGTTCTGGTGAAATGTGTATATATATATATTATATCTTGTGATTGTTGATTAAATAAAATAAACATTAAATTGCTATTCTTGCTTTATCATAGGAGTTTTAAGAAAATTCGTAATAATTCTGGATGTAAGTTTATGTTTGCGTTGAGCTAGTTGCTTATGTTTTATTGAGCTAGGTGCTAATGTTTGGTTGATCTAGGTGCTAATGTTTGGTTGAGCTAGTTGCTAATGTTTTATTGAGCTAGGTGCTAATGTTTGGTTGAGCTAGGTGCTAATGTTTGGTTGAGCTAGGTGCTAATGTTTGGTTGAGCTAGGTGCTAATGTTTGGTTGAGCTAGGTGCTAATGTTTGGTTGAGCTAGGTGCTAATGTTTGGTTGAGCTAGGTGCTAATGTTTGGTTGAGCTAGGTGCTTGGTTGAGCTAGGTGCTAATGTTTGGTTGAGCTAGGTGCTAATGTTTGGTTGAGCTAGGTGCTAATGTTTGGTTGAGCTAGGTGCTAATGTTTGGTTGAGCTCGTTGCTAATGTTTGGTTGAGCTAGGTGCTAATGTTTGGTTGAGCTAGGTGCTAATGTTTGGTTGAGCTAGGTGCTAATGTTTGGTTGAGCTAGGTGCTAATGTTTGGTTGAGCTAGGTGCTAATGTTTGGTTGAGCTAGGTGCTAATGTTTGGTTGAGCTAGGTGCTAATGTTTGGTTGAGCTAGGTGCTTGGTTGAGCTAGGTGCTAATGTTTGGTTGAGCTAGGTGCTAATGTTTGGTTGAGCTAGGTGCTAATGTTTGGTTGAGCTAGGTGCTAATGTTTGGTTGAGCTAGGTGCTAATGTTTGGTTGAGCTAGGTGCTAATGTTTGGTTGAGCTAGGTGCTAATGTTTGGTTGAGCTAGGTGCTAATGTTTGGTTGAGCTAGGTGCTAATGTTTGGTTGAGCTAGGTGCTAATGTTTGGTTGAGCTAGGTGCTAATGTTTGGTTGAGCTAGGTGCTAACGTTTGGTTGAGCTAGGTGCTAACGTTTGGTTGAGATAGGTGCTAACGTTTTATTGAGCTAGGTGCTAATGTTTGGTTGAGCTAGGTGCTAATGTTTGGTTGAGCTAGGTGCTAATGTTTGGTTGAGCTAGGTGCTAATGTTTGGTTGAGCTAGGTGCTAATGTTTGGTTGAGCTAGGTGCTAATGTTTGGTTGAGCTAGGTGCTAATGTTTGGTTGAGCTAGGTGCTAATGTTTGGTTGAGCTAGGTGCTAATGTTTGGTTGAGCTAGGTGCTAATGTTTGGTTGAGCTAGGTGCTAATGTTTGGTTGAGCTAGGTGCTAATGTTTGGTTGAGCTAGGTGCTAATGTTTGGTTGAGCTAGGTGCTAATGTTTGGTTGAGCTAGGTGCTAATGTTTGGTTGAGCTAGGTGCTAATGTTTGGTTGAGCTAGGTGCTAATGTTTGGTTGAGCTAGGTGCTAATGTTTGGTTGAGCTAGGTGCTAATGTTTGGTTGAGCTAGGTGCTAATGTTTGGTTGAGCTAGGTGCTAATGTTTGGTTGAGCTAGGTGCTAATGTTTGGTTGAGCTAGGTGCTAATGTTTGGTTGAGCTAGGTGCTAATGTTGGTTGAGCTAGGTGCTAATGTTTGGTTGAGCTAGGTGCTAATGTTTGGTTGAGCTAGGTGCTAATGTTTGGTTGAGCTAGGTGCTAATGTTTGGTTGAGCTAGGTGCTAATGTTTGGTTGAGCTAGGTGCTAATGTTTGGTTGAGCTAGGTGCTAATGTTTGGTTGAGCTAGTTGCTAATGTTTTATTGAGCTAGGTGCTAATGTTTGGTTGAACTAGGTGCTAATGTTTGGTTGAGATAGGTGCTAACGTTTTATTGAGCTAGGTGCTAATGTTTTATTGAGCTAGGTGCTAATGTTTGGTTGAGCTAGGTGCTAATGTTTGGTTGAGCTAGGTGCTAATGTTTGGTTGAGCTAGGTGCTAATGTTTGGTTGAGCTAGGTGCTAATGTTTGGTTGAGCTAGGTGCTAATGTTTGGTTGAGCTAGGTGCTAATGTTTGGTTGAGATAGGTGCTAACGTTTTATTGAGCTAGGTGCTAATGTTTTATTGAGCTAGGTGCTAATGTTTGGTTGAGCTAGGTGCTAATGTTTGGTTGAGCTAGGTGCTAATGTTTGGTTGAGCTAGGTGCTAATGTTTGAGTAATTGGGTTTGGACATTATGTACTCCTTATTTAACTAATAGGATTGCAAAGGAAATCCAGAGTTCCAGAATCAGGAGGAAACAAGCAGGAGTTCCGGAACCCTCCAACCAGGATTCCTGGAAAACCTGGACATTTTGGGAACGTTACCAGAATTTTGCAACTCAACACCCAACCCTGGTCTAAAGTAGTAAACTATGAAGGGAATAGGGCCCTGGTCTAAAGTAGTACACTATGAAGGGAATAGGGCCCTGGTCTGAAGTAGTGCACTATATAGGGAATAGGGCTCTGGTCTAAAGTAGTTCACTATGAAGGTAATAGGGCCCTGGTCTAAAGTAGTTCACTATGAAGGGAATAGGGCTCTGGTCTAAAGTAGTGCACTATATAGGGAATAGGGCCCTGGTCTAAAGTAGTGCACTATGAAGGGAATAGGGCTCTGGTCTAAGGTAGTACACTATGAAGGGAATAGGACCCTGGTCTAAAGTAGTACACTATGAAGGGAATAGGGCTCTGGTCTAAAGTAATACACTATGAAGGGAATAGGGCCCTGGTCTATAGTAGTACACTATATAGGGAATAGGGCCCTGGTCTAAAGTAGTACACTATCAAGGGAATAGGGCTCTGGTCACTAGTAGTTCACTATATAGGGAATAGGGCTCTGGTCTAAAGTAGTGCACTATATAGGGAATAGGGCCCTGGTCTAAAATAGTTCACTATCAAGGGAAATAGGGCCCTGGTCTATAGTAGTACACTATCAAGGGAATAGGGCTCTGGTCTAAAGTAGTTCACTATATAGGGAATAGGGTGGCATAGGGCCCTGGTCTATAGTAGTACACTATATAGGGAATAGGGCCCTGATCTAAAGTAGTACACTATCAAGGGAATAGGGCCCTGGTCTATAGTAGTACACTATCAAGGGAATAGGGCTCTGGTCTAAAGTAGTACACTATCAAGGGAATAGGGCCCTGGTCTAAAGTAGTACACTATGAAGGGAATAGGGCCCTGGTCTATAGTAGTACACTATCAAGGGAATAGGGCTCTGGTCTATAGTAGTGCACTATATAGGGAATAGGGCTCTGGTCTAAAGTAGTGCACCATATAGGGAATAGGGCTCAGGTCACTAGTAGTTCACCATATAGGGAATAGGGCTCTGGTCTAAAGTAGTGCACTATATAGGGAGCTAGTTGGGATGCGACCAGTGAGATGTGTTTGTTTGCCTTAATAACAGAAGGCCTCATTGACCAGTCTCATTAACCCTAACCCTCATTATGCCATTATGAGAAATAAAGACAACATTGGTAGGTATGCATGGGGGGTGCGGGGTTATGATTATATAACAATAATGAGAATATCTTGTTTATGTTTGTTGATAATGTTATTGAACATCGGTCCTGTCTGTCCTTCCTGTTGTCTTCTACCAGTCCTCCTGTCTGTCCTTCCTGTTGTCTTCTACCAGTCCTCCTGGCTGTCCTTCCTGTTGTCTTCAACCAGTCCTCCTGGCTGTCCTTCCTGTTGTCTTCAACCAGTCCTCATGTCTGTCCTTCCTGTTCTCTTCAACCAGTTTCATTTGCCCCGTTTATAGTTGGTTCTAACATGCGTCCAACATTCTGATTGTGCCCACATTCAGACATGCAGGTCTACACATGGTATTAAAATGTGTATCTTATTCGTCCCCTGTGTTTGCATTGTGACCAGATGTTCCCTCCCCGTAGGCTATTTATTTGACAGATATTCTTTCAAAATAACATATTATTTATTATTTTTAAGGTGTACACAATAAAGACACATTGTCGTCAGACAGGCATTGTGATCAGATCTTCCTGGTAGTCAGACAGACATTGTGATCAGATAGCTGTAAGTATAGACAGATGTGGACAGAGAAACCATTTTTAATCATCATTATCCCTCTAAAGTCATTGACAGGTGGCACCATTGACATATGGCATCAATATGTGTCTTAATTAACACACACACACACACACACACTGACACACGGCACACACAGTTGGAGAGGCTGGAGACGCGATCTGTCGGTGATCACTAGACTACAGACAGGAGGAGGGAGGATCTGTCAGTAATCACTAGACTACAGACAGGAGGATCTGTCAGTAATCACTACTCCATTGACTTGTTGGAAAGGTGGCATCCTATGACGGTGCCAACGTTGAAAGTCACTGAGCTCTTCAGTAAGGCCATTCTACTGCCAATGTTTGTCTATGGAGATTGCATGGCTGTGTGCTCGACTTTATACACCTGTCAGCAACGGGTGTGGCTGCAGTAGCCGAATCCACTCATTTGAAGGGGTGTCCACATACTTTTTGTACATATAGTGTAGGTGACCCTTTCACCTTGAGAAACACAATGAGGTGTGCAGCGTTGTAGGATCCAAATGATGGCCTACGTCCTACCACACCGTCTCCAGAGATAGCTGCACACATGGAGATGTTCCCCCCCCTCGTTGTAATAGTAACAGTAATGCAGTATATAGTGCTGTACCTGAACATATTCAGCCTGCAGTTGTTTCACCCGGTCGTTGTTTAACTCAAAAGGCACCAGGTAAATGTGTTTCATAGAAACCTGGTGCCTATGTAATTTACTGTAAATTGACATTACAATATGTAATTTACTGTAAATGTAATGTAATGGTAAAGCATAGTTCATATCCTCTGCTAAGGCTCGGGAACCTGTCGATCCGGCTGAGGAGTGAGAGCCTGATGAGCCGGCTGAGACCTCCCCCGATTGCCTAGGGTGAGGCACGGGAACCTGTTCACCCAGCTTTCGGCATGGGAGCCTACAAACCGGCTGAGGCCTCCCAGGTAGCTCCGGCTCCAACACCCGGACCCGACATCACCCCCAACACAAAAACAAACAAAAAACCCTCCCTGATGCTTCCCTTTGTTCAGTGTGTTTCTGCTCCTGTTTCATGACGGTGCGATGTTGGTGTTTCTTGTTCATTTATTTATTAAAATGTATTCACTCCCTGAACTTACTTCCTGACTTTCAGCGTACATCCTTACAATCCTGCTCCATGGTGAAAGAAATTGCAAGTGTTCACACACCCCCTTTTATTTTGTATCTATTTTAGGGGGTAGATCAGCTTTAATATTGCAGATAGAATTGTAGCTTCCATCAATGTAATTGTCTGCATAATTTCCAATCTCCCATATATATATTTTTTTATTTTTTATGTAAAAATATATAAATTTTCCTTTATTATTGTCCCCTAACCCTACCACACCTCCCCTAATTGGAGTAAACTAATGGACAACAGTACCTAGGCCTCTACTTCCTGCTTATACATACTATATACATTTTACAGACATGTATTTTACATTAGTTATCTATTGTTTGTTTTTAGTACCATCCTTCAGCTCCCCTCAACCCCTCCCATCTATCTCTGAAGACCAGTCCCATCCTTCAGCTCCCCTCAACCCCTCCCATCTATCTCTGAAGACCAGTCCCATCCTTCAGCTCCCCTCAACCCCTCCCATCTATCTCTGAAGACCAGTCCCATCCTTCAGCTCCCCTCAACCCCTCCCATCTATCTCTGAAGACCCATCCCATCCTTCAGCTCCCCTCAACCCCTCCCATCTATCTCTGAAGACCAGTCCCATCCTTCAGCTCCCCTCAACCTCTCCAATCTATCTCTGAAGACCAGTCCCATCCTTCAGCTCCCATCAACCCCTCCCATCTATCTCTGAAGACCAGTCCCATCCTTCAGCTCCCCTCAACCCCTCCCATCTATCTCTGAAGACCAGTCCCATCCTTCAGCTCCCCTCAACCCCTCCCATCTATCTGAACTGTCATGGAATCGGTACATCGACAATCTCTTCCCAACTAGTTTGCAATCTACATGACACAGCTATAAGGTTTTTGGTCATTAAATGAAACTGGTATACTTTTTTAGTTATCACAATGTTCTTTAACCTATTTTGGTCTTTAATGCCGACAGACAAGTTCATAACTTTCCCCCCTTCTACTTGCCTCTTCTATTTTTCCAGAATTCTGCAATTAGTTGGTAGTAATTTTGGGTAGATCAGACATTTCCATATATTTATTTTAGCTGCATGTGTGACATAACTCCACCAGTGCTATTTATGATATATTTTACAAAGATTATACCGTTGTAAAAAAAAATTTTTTTTGATCAATTAGTATATTTGAGTTTAACCAAAATATTTATTGTAATATTGGTTCTGTCTTTTCTTGTGGATTAAAATGAAATTACAAACAACTTTCTATGGCTTTTTTTTTTTAAATAGCAGTTTTGGGGGGAGATTATTTAATTTTCAAATAACCAAAAGTGAGAGGTTGTAATCTGAATAAAGGGGAAAAGGCCATTCTTGAACATGGGGTGAGACATTCTTACTAATCTGCTAGAGAACCAGTTCGGATTTAAGAATTTTTTTTTTTGTATGACTGAAGCCTTTAATGAGAGGTCTAATGCTTTAATATTTAATAATTTCTGCCCTCTGAATTCATATTCATTATATGAATAGGCCCGTTTAATTTTGTCTGGCTTGCCATTCCAAATAAAATTGAATATTATTTGCTCATATGATTTAAAAAACAAGCAAATTGTGGTTCCCACTATGTGAAATCAGTTAGCAATAACAAGTAGTCATTCTGTATGGTTATCATGTATCATACATGTCATTTAGATGTTTATACTTTACAAACACACATTTTGTTTCTGTAGTTCTCAAAATCCATATATAGTAGACATAAATCTATAGGTTTACCAAACAGTTAAGTGGTTAACCATTAAGCGCAGTTGAATTAAGTGATGGTCAAATGTATTAAAACAGAATGAGAAGAGAATCATATGAAACGTGTTGTGAGCGTTGCTTTGTGAAAGACAATGACTTTATATGAAAGGTATTTCTAGATTAAACTGATTAGGTTTTGGTGAAAAAGTTACTGTGTGATTTTGTGTCTTGTACTTTAGTCAATTGAAAATGTGCTGAAAGTAATAAAAACAGCCTTTTGATGATCTGTTGAGTTTAGTACTAAAGAGTTGTGAAATGTTACCACATCTGTTGAGTTTCACCACATACTTGTGAAAATAGTACCAAAGCGGTAAGAAAACTAAATATACAAGGTTTTTAGGATGTGGTTTTATGGTATTTACTGTGTTTCAAATCATATTTAAAAAAGCTTTCTGAAATGTTACTGTTTCATCCACAAGTTACCAAGTTACCAAGTGGTGCCTGGAGAAGTAGGTATATTCTCTAATTTTACAAACGACCTGCGAAGGAAAGGAGCCCGGGGTGAAAAGTTCTGTTTTCCGATAGTTTTGTGTGGGTTTTCCTATAGTTCCTATAGTTTTGTGTGGGTTTTCATATAGTTCCTATAGTTTTGTGTGGGTTTTCATATAGTTCCTATAGTTTTGTGTGGGTTTTCATATAGTTCTTATAATTTTGTGTGGGTTTTCATATAGTTCCTATCATTTTGTGTGGGTTTTCCTATAGTTCCTATAATTTTGTGTGGGTTTTCCTATAGTTCCTATAGTTTTGTGTGGGTTTTCATATAGTTCCTATAGTTTTGTGTGGGTTTTCATATAGTTCCTATAGTTTTGTGTGGGTTTTCATATAGTTCCTATAGTTTTGTGTGGGTTTTCCTATAGTTCCTATAGTTTTGTGTGGGTTTTCATATAGTTCCTATAGTTTTGTGTGGGTTTTCCTATAGTTCCTATATTTTTGTATGGGTTTTCCAACATCTTTTGGGGGCGGTTTCACTCTCAAATTACACTTTGTTTTTATAAAAAAAAACTACCAAAATTGGATGATCTAAGTCCTTAACAATGCTTACACCACATCAGGAGAACGTTTTTTAGGGAAAAATCAACAACAAAAAATATTTTTGTGAGGGTGTAGTTGCCCTTCAATGAAATGAATCTCCTCGCAAGAGAGTTTTTGGATAGCAGTGTTTCTGTAGACTACAATGTGTGACGGCAGAGTTTGCTAAACAAATGCCCTCCCGATTGATACATCATCATATCATTCTGCCAGGTAGGCAAACTTTGCAGTCAACATTTAATTTAGAAGGTTTTTGGGGAAAGCCTTTTGGAAACGTTAATTCAACCAGTTGAGAGCTGCAGGCAGTAGGTGGTGGAATCAGTGGCGATTCTAGCATGGCAATCCTGGTGGTGCAAACAACCCATTTTTTTTTATGCCTGCTAGCGAAGCCACTACACAAGTCTAAACAATACATTAAATGCACTATAACGGTGACAAACGCTGCCCACAAACGTTTAGGGTCTAAATAAAGCTGTCCTGACAGTGGATCTTACGTCTGACTTGTTTAAATATATATGGGTTCTACTGACTCCTTGTGGATTTGTGTAAGTCGGTTAAGAACCGCATTCTCCTTCGATAATGATGAATGTCAACATGAGTTTTGATCTTTGAACCATACACAAACATTATTACATTTATATTCAGTAAATTCATAATGTTTGTTCTTATATAATTAAACACTTAGCTCTAAGTATGAGCAAGTGTAAACAAACGAGCTGCGACGAGGTAGGCCTATTCATTCAGCGCTTTCAAAATGGACAGCAACAGAAATTCAGATAGATATTACCAGAGAGACCCAGACTCAGCGGTTAGCCTACCATCTGAAGTATGTTATTATGTAATTTTATGTTGTCTAAAAAGGAAGGACAATACAATCACGAGGATCCACTTTTATAGACAATAAACACACGCACAGACAGCACATTGAGCAAACAAAACAGCCTTCACAATATGAACTGGAATTACATTGGTCTATTAATGAACTTTCTGTTGAAAACAAATATCTGAATGGGAAGAGACTGTCACTGGTAACCATGGTTACAAGGAGGGTATACTATAATATAATATTGGAGAAAATTGAGAAAATCACCTGAGATAATTATAACACACAAAGTGTGAGAAAAACAATTAAATGCATCATTCTTACATTGCCTAAAATGATGAATAAGACACTAATGAGATAGACCTCCACTATAACAATGTAGATGTACAGTTTATGGAATATATGACGATAAACGGTTGAGGAAAACCCTCATTAACTTTTCCCAACTTTACGTAAATCACCAGCGGTGACCGCTGGGCGATGACCAATCATATCGAGTGGTTCCCGTGACGATGACCAATCATATCGAGTGGTTCCCGTGACGATGACCAATCATATCGAGTGGTTCCCGTGACGATGACCAATCATATCGAGTGGTTCCCATGACGAATCTGACGCGATGGGACCTACGGCTGGAGACTTTCTCCAGCAAAGATGGCTGACAGAAATACTAGGACGGAAGCAAATGTAATTAATGATAAAGTCACAACGATTCATGCTAGAAATGTACAGTTGAGAGGAATGTGTTAGCTAGATAGTGTAGAGACAAACGATTAGGCATTTTTTTGTTGTCATAAAGTTACTTACGAAATTCGCTATTCAGCAAGATAGCTGACTAGCTAACATTAGCCAGCTAGCTGACTAGCTTTATTGGTGTTGTGACATGAGTATGAAATTGTAATTCTGGTTGTTTAATGTTTTAGGGACTCCTGAAACAACCAGCAAACCAGACTGACGTCTTGTGAAACAGTGGATGTAAATAATCTAGCTAGCTAAAGCATTTACTACAAATTGAATGTACAATTTTGTAAGCTTGCCTTGCTGATATTTGCAATGCAGATGAAGTAACGTAGCTAGCTATTTTCTTGCTTATTGTGCAGTGCAGTGGAAGATAGAAATACATGTTTGCCTATAAATTAGATCTGTGTATGGACCCTAAAACGTTGGTATACATATTAGTTCAGAACCTAGCTATGATCCTCCGCTATCATAGCCAGCTGTATCAACTTCAAAACAGTCTGAATGACATTAATGAAGCCTATGGATTGAGTAGAATATATAA
The DNA here is from genome assembly GCF_016432855.1 of Salvelinus namaycush. Taxonomy (NCBI): domain Eukaryota; kingdom Metazoa; phylum Chordata; class Actinopteri; order Salmoniformes; family Salmonidae; genus Salvelinus; species Salvelinus namaycush. Next base: position 25,361 of record NW_024061497.1, read on the forward strand.
TAACTTTGTGCCAAGGATGCAAGTCGTATATACATGTAGTTATTGAGATCCCACATTGTAGCCTGTACATTTAGTATATTAACTGATCATGTACTCTACCCTGGTAAATAAAGGTGCAGTTCAGGTATGAATGTCTTTGAGGTTATTTTTCAGTCATATCCAACACCAGGAGTATCAAATTACAGTCTTTGAATGATGCCGTGTCTGCAGGTATTAGAATTATATACTTCAACAGTGTTTACCAATCTTGGTCCTGGGACATCAATGGTTACACATTGTAACTATGCAATAGACTAGAAACCTGATTTAACTAGTTAAAGATTGATTTGTAATTCATATATACAGAAATAGAATTTAAAAAAAACAGTACACTACAATTCCTATACATCATGTAAATACTCTAAAACCAGTTCATCTCAATATCTAATTTCCTTCATCGGCATTGATCTGATAAACACAGGATAGTATTTCATCAAATGAGGGACTTAATGTCAACCAGTAGAGAATGTGAAACGCTTTATTGAAATAAGTTCATTATACAAGTGTTATAAATATTGTAATATTATAAATACAAGTTCAATCTGTACTTCAATGCACATCTGGTGTGCATTATAACAACAAAGGAAGGAGGTGGCGAGAGAGAGGTGTAGAAGACAGACAGGTAAAGAGGTAAGAAAAGAGGAGCAGCGTATGATTAATGAATCACAGTGCTACCCTAATATTATCTCAGGTCATCACAATGACATAATTGTGTCTAATGGTGTCTCCTAACCAGCCTTGGGCTCCTAGTCGGCCTGACGGTTATCTTAAGAGCGGGTGAGGTGGCGATGACGGGACTGAGTGTTGGCATCCTCTCTCACATCAAAACATACCTGTTTATTCCATGAGTAACTCTGTGTTGTTGTTTGTGTCGCACTGCTTTGCTTTAACTTGGCCAGGACGCAGTTGTAAATGAGAGCGTGTTCTCAACTGGCCTACCTGGTTAAATAAAGGTGAAAAAAACTAATTAAATTCCTGCATATGGAGAGACTGAATAAAAATAAATTAAAAATAAACAAGGCTTAAACTAACAGTCTCAGTCATCATAATCATCAAGAGGTGAAATGCAAAACTGACCTGGGATCATTAACTCTGGGACTACTACATCTCTATTTCAATGTAAAGTATCTCTTGAATAATACTTCCTGTTGACCTGACCAAGTGACCTCTCACCTCTGATCATGCTGTGTCCTCCATGTAGCCAGTTCAGATGCAGGAGGGGTTCACCGACAGAGCTGATATAACCTAGAGGATTTAGGGAGAAGGGGAGAGAGGGATGAAGTGAAGGAGAGACTTATTGAGAAAATAAGGTAGTTAAAGAGACAGTGTTCAACAGGAATCTGTGTGTGTGTAACGGATGTGAAATGGCTAGCTAGTTAGCGGTGGTGCGCGCTAATAGCCTTTCAATCGGTGACGTCACTTGCTCTGAGACCTTGAAGTAGTGGTTTCCCCTTGCTCTGCAAGAGCCGGGGCTTTTGTGGAGCGATGGGTAACGATGCTTCGTGGGTGACTGTTGTTGATTTGTGCAGAGGGTCCCTGGTTCGCGGCGAGGGGACGGACTAAAGTTAAACTTTTACATGTGGCCTCACCTGGTGTCCACACCACACTAAGTGGCTGCAGAGTACTTTATGCTGAAAAACATGAACGGACACACAAGGACAAACAATATAGCGTAGTTATAGAAATAATACGTGTCTTACTATTCTCCATGTTTGGCCCTCTTGCCTATTCTTTGAAGGTGGAAGGAGCCAGTTATACACCGGAGCCTGCTTACTGCACAACACAATCCATCAATCAGATTGATACAATGTGTGACGGAAGAGTTTGCTAAACAAATGCCCTCCCGATTGATACATCATCATATCATTCTGCCAGGTAGGCAAACTTTGCAGTCAACATTTAATTTAGAAGGTTTTTGGGGAAAGCTTTTAAAAACGTTAATTCAACCAGTATAGGGTGGCTAATTGTTCTAATTTTTTTCAATATGGGTGATTTAAAATAGCCTGTTTTGTTTTTGCACAGACATCACACCCTTACCTAAACAGCACCCTCACCTGAGAAGTAGATATCAAAACGGAGAGAAACTGGGCATTTTATATTTTATTTTTATTTGCCAAGTCAGTTAACAAATTTTTATTCACAATGATGGCCTATCAAAAGGCAAAAGGCCTCCTGCGGGGGCGGGATTAAAATAAATTAAATAAAAATAGGACAAAACACACATCACGACAAGAGACAACAACACTACATAAAGAGACCTAAGACAACATGGCAGCAACACATGACAACACAGCATGGTAGCAACTCAACATGACAACACAGCATGGTAGCAACTCAACATGACAACATGGTAGTAACAATATGGCAGCAGCACAGGGTAAACATTATTGGACCCAGACAACAGACAACAGCACAAAAGTCAAGAAGGTAGAGACAACAATACATCACGCAAAGCAGCCACAACTGTCAGAATGAGTATCCATGATTGAGTCTTTGAATGAAGAGATAAAACTGATATAACTGCAGTTGACATAGCTAAGTAAATGGAAGAATACTCTTATTGCAATGTGAATGGCTCTTAAGAGCCTTTGGTTGTGCATAGTGTAGTCTATGGTGTTGCCAGGGAACAGCACCCTCAAAAAAGTATGTGGTGAAGAAATCCCGCACACAGATCCCCCTTCTGGTCCTCGTGTCCATCCTCATGACGTTATGCAGGACACAGGTAGCCTTCACTCACCTGAATTCCTCCAGGAGGCAGTCCCAGATGACCCTGGTCACCCAACCTTGCAGTGCCCTACATGTTAACTGCAGGCAATCGTTTTGAAGGAATCTTCAGTTATAAGGTATCCGTAGGAATTTGGAAGATAATGTCAATATCAAACTTTTACATCACCAGTTCATTGTAGATTACTAACGTATATAATATCCCTTAAAACAAATCATGATAACATTGGATTGATAGATGTGCATGTGTAGCATGTGACAATAACAGGATCACATCAAGGATAACATTACAAATTAATATATAAATACCACTTGAAGCCTGAGGAGTTGATCATTTGTGTCAGCTGTGCAGTGCTAAGGCAACAACGTGCACCCCTTTGAGTCCCCTTCCACAGCTCTCTGTATCTGAGGACAGAAAACCTCAAAAGAAACAGACTTCATTATAGTCCAATTACACCACACTGAATATTATGTTACTATTATCTCCGTCCTCACTTCTAGGGACTGGAACTACACAAGTACCTGCCCTATCCAGAATATCCTACTGTCTCACTTTGACAGTCCTTTCACCCTCCTCCATGACTGTTAGCTAGCTACCTACAAATGCATTTGGAGTTTGTTTTTTTACAGGGATAACTACATCAAGATAGCTAGCTAATATGATGTTAGGTAGCTGGTGACATTTAATTCACTTAGCTAGCCATCTATACAGTTGGCCAGATAGGTAACTAGCTAGCTCATTTCAGTTAGCCTGCACTGTAGCTAACGTTAGTTAGCTAATAATACATTTTTTCATAAAAATAAAAACATTTTTAGACATGTATTGACTTACTTGAATAGGTTCTCCGCCATGTGGACGATTGGAAACAGGGCAGCAAACTGTGTTGTCACAAGAGCGTTTTACTATTGTAATGACCTGACTAGATCACAAAGGAACAATTGTCCAGACAAAGGCCTGAGTTCCCGGTTTCCCAACTCCACAGGCTACTGTTTGGCTGTAGCCCACGACAAATAAATGAAAGATACTCGTATAAAACAACCCGTGACCTTCTCTTGTGAAAAGAGAGAGACCAATGTCAAAAACGTGTCCTTAAACTTGCAACGTAATGACACCGTAATGCATACATTTTAAATTACATTATGGGTGCTAAACATACAAATAAAAAAATATATACCAAAACATTTTCCTTAAAGTATAATTTTTTGAGATTACAAATGATACTGTCCCCATTACAACAACACAAATACTTAAATACATGCAATTTTGTCCTTGAAACATTTAATTGAAATACTGTAGAATTCTATTCATTCATATGAAGGACTGTTCCTACTGTGGAGTGACAATATGACCGATTGGTGGCTTCAAATCCTCTCAAAGGTCAATACATAGCATCAACTATCCAAGGTTTATAGCATTGGAGTTACCTAATAAGTTAAAAGTGAAAGTAAAAAGTACATATGTTGCTGCCATTTTGAAACAACTGCGCCATGAAGGTAACATTTTTGTTTTAATTTAAGATAGCAAATATTGTGGTTTATCACAGGTTTAGAGACCAATTGTTTTACATGAGCATTTTACATGAACAGGTTTACTTCTATGGACGTGTTTTAAGGACGTCGTAACGTTGGAAACAAAAGTCTGGGCGAGGCCGTGGGCTGCGGACTATATCGAATCAAGATAGTTATGTAAAGTTGTGTAAAGGCTATCATATTCTTAAAGTTATGACATTGAATATAGCTTGTAACTCACAACAGCAGCAGGCATCTAACAAGTCTACATTTCGGTAAACCGCTGTAGCCGAGTTTAGGCTACCATCTAATCTGCGGATGGGATGCCAGCGCATGGTTTTAGAAATAAACAGCTATAAACGATATAGATTTCATACAATGTTAATTATTAACTTCCCTTTGGTATGTGAAATAATGTCATGTTTGATCTTTGGTATCCTTTAGTCATGTATCCTATAGATTCTTTGTTTTTGTTTTTTGTCCCACTGAATTACATTTAGGAAGCCACATCCGAACGTCAGCAACATCGTAGGATTCCTGCTATTTTATATTATTTTATTTAAATCGCTGTTTTTCCACAATAGGTCAACAATCTGTCTTTCTGTGAAATATGCTGAGCAACAATAAACTGCCTTTGACTTTCATCCGCCGTCATTTCTGAGAAGGAGCGGATGGAAATCTCCTGACGGCTATGAGGAGAGTGAAGTAAATATGAACAAAGACAGGTAAATTACCCTGTCATTAGGTTTATCTGTATTTTATTGGTTTATTCATAATCTCAAAAGCAAATGTTGATGATATGTGTCCAATTCAAATGCAACTACGGGCTGTTGTTAATAATAAATAATAATTAGAAAAAAGCGCGAGGTGTGACACAGCTGGGGTGTATTCACTAGGAAGGAAACGGGAAGAGATTTACATGAATTTGTCCAGTGAGAAACTGTGGTTTTCGTTGCAAAACGTTTTTCTACGGTGTGTTCTAATTAATACACTCCTGGCAGGTGCCGTTTTAGCACACCTGCTGGTGATTACTAAAACACTGCCCCAATCAGTAGCCAAACGTTGCCTATAGAAATGCCACCAGTGGCATAGAGTCGACGCTATTCCACATGCTTATTGCGTTCCAAAACGTTGCGTCTTGCTGAACGCGCCCCAGTAATGTTTTTTTATACACGGAAGTATAAGTGAAATATATCTACACTCGAGCTAACGAGAGGGACCTACCTGTATTTTACCAATAGAAACTCTCGTTTTCGTTACAAAACGTTGTTCTGTTGCTACTGTGTGCACTTATGAATACACCCCTTTTCAGTGTCGTTGATGCGCAGCGAGCTCAGCCCGTGACTGGATGAGTTCAGACTAGAAAATTGCCTCAACTGTCGGGTCCTTTATTTTTGAAAAGTTAGCTAAGCTAGCCAACACATTTCATACATTTTGTCAACTTATTTTGTTCAGAAAAAAGATTCTGTATGTATACATCTACCTGGTTTAAGGGTTGTAGTAGGGTCAATATACTACCAGAGAGGTTGGTAATAGGTACAGTATATATGTACCTGGTTTATGGGTTGTAGTAGGGTCAATATACTATCAGACAGGTTGGTAGTAGGTACAGTATATATCTACCTGGTTTATGGGTTGTAGTAGGGTCAATATACTACCAGACAGGTTGGTAGTAGGTATATATCTACCTGGTTTATGGGTTGTAGTAGGGTCGATATACTGCCAGACAGGTTGGTAGTAGGTATATATCTACCTGGTTTATGGGTTGTAGTAGGGTCAATATACTGCCAGACAGGTTGGTAGTAGGTATATATCTACCTGGTTGACAGGTTGGTAATATGTCGAATGGCAATGGAAGAGTTGGTTAGATTATTCATTTAAGTTTATTTGAACAGGGACAATGTACAACAAAAACACAAGTCTCAATTCCACTTGAGAAATTATGGTTTGTAGCCTACCAGATTTAGCTAGCAGCTATTTCCATCTGCAGTCCCCAGGCAGGGGAACAACCAAGGCTGGTCCTACAGGGCTGGTCCTACAAGGCTGGTCCTACAGGGCTGTTCCTACAGGGCTGGTCCTATAGGGCTGGTCCTACAGGGCTGGTCCTACAGGGCTGGTCCTACAGGGCTGGTCCTACAAGGCTGGTCCTACAGGGCTGGTCCTACAGGGCTGGTCCTACAGGGCTGGTCCTACAGGGCTGGTCCTACAGGGCTGGTCCTACAAGGCTGGTCCTACAGGGCTGGTCCTACAGGGCTGGTCCTACAGGGCTGGTCCTACAGGGCTGGTCCTACAGGGCTGGTCCTACAGGGCTGGTCCTATAGGGCTGGTCCTACAGGGCTGGTCCTACAGGGCTGGTCCTACAGGGCTGTTCCTACAGGGCTGGTCCTACAGGGCTGGTCCTACAGGGCTGTTCCTACAGGGCTGGTCCTACAGGGCTGGTCATACAAGGCTGGTCCTACAGGGCTACATGCGCCGAATACAACAGTGAAATGCTTACTTACAAGCCCTTAACCAACAATGCCGGTTTAAGAAAATACCAACAACAAAAAAAGTAAGAGATAAGAAAAACAAATGATTAAAGAGCAGCAGTAAAAAACAATAGCGGGGAAAAATACAGGGGGTACTGAGTCAATGTGGAGGCTATATACAGGGTGTACCGGTACAGAGTCAATGTGGAGGCTATATACAGGGGGTACCGGTACAGAGTCAATGTGGAGGCTATATACAGGGGGTACCGGTACAGAGTCAATGTGGAGGCTATATACAGGGGGTACCGGTACAGAGTCAATGTGGAGGCTATATACAGGGGGTACCGGTACAGAGTCAATGTGGAGGCTATATACAGGGGGTACCGGTACAGAGTCAATGTGGAGGCTATATACAGGGGGTACCGGTACAGAGTCAATGTGGAGACTATATACAGGGGGTACCGGTACAGAGTCAATGTGGAGACTATATACAGGGGGTACCTGTACAGAGTCAATGTGGAGGCTATATACAGGGGGTACTGGTACAGAGTCAATGTGGAGACTATATACAGGGGGTACCGGTACAGAGTCAATGTGGAGACTATATACAGGGGGTACCTGTACAGAGTCACTGTGGAGGCTATATACAGGGGGTACCGGTACATTTACATTTAAGTCATTTAGCAGACGCTTTTATCCAGAGCGACTTACAAATTGGTGCATTCACCTTATGATATCCAGTGGAACAACCACTTTACAATTGTGCATCTAACTCTTTTAAGGGGGGGGGGGGGTTAGAAGAATTACTTTATCCTATCCTAGGTATTCCTTAAAGAGGTGGGGTTTCAGGTGTCTCCGGAAGGTGGTGATTGACTCCGCTGACCTGGCGTCGTGAGGGAGTTTGTTCCACCATTGGGGTGCCAGAGCAGCGAACAGTTTTGACTGGGCTGAGCGGGAACTGTACTTCCTCAGAGGTAGGGAGGCGAGCAGGCCAGAGGTGGATGAACGCAGTGCCCTTGTTTGGGTGTAGGGCCTGATCAGAGCCTGAAGGTACGGAGGTGCCGTTCCCCTCACAGCTCCGTAGGCAAGCACCATGGTCTTGTAGCGGATGCGAGCTTCAACTGGAAGCCAGTGGAGAGAGCGGAGGAGCGGGGTGACGTGAGAGAACTTGGGAAGGTTGAACACCAGACGGGCTGCGGCGTTCTGGATTAGTTGTAGGGGTTTAATGGCACAAGCAGGGAGCCCAGCCAACAGCGAGTTGCAGTAATCCAGACGGGAGATGACAAGTGCCTGGATTAGGACCTGCGCCGCTTCCTGTGTGAGGCAGGGTCGTACTCTGCGAATGTTGTAGAGCATGAACCTACAGGAACGGGTCACCGCCTTGATGTTAGTTGAGAACGACAGGGTGTTTTCCAGAATCACGCCAAGGTTCTTAGCCCTCTGGGAGGAGGACACAATGGAGTTGTCAACCGTGATGGCGAGATCATGGAACGGGCAGTCCTTCCCCGGGAGGAAGAGCAGCTCCGTCTTGCCGAGGTTCAGCTTGAGATGGTGATCCGTCATCCACACTGATATGTCTGCCAGACATGCAGAGATGCGATTCGCCACCTGGTTATCAGAAGGGGGAAAGGAGAAGATTAATTGTGTGTCGTCTGCATAGCAATGATAGGAGAGACCATGTGAGGATATGACAGAGCCAAGTGACTTGGTGTATAGCGAGAATAGGAGAGGGCCTAGAACAGAGCCCTGGGGGACACCAGTGGTGAGAGCACGTGGTGCGGAGACAGATTCTCGCCACGCCACCTGGTAGGAGCGACCTGTCAGGTAGGACGCAATCCAAGCGTGGGCCGCGCCGGAGATGCCCAACTCGGAGAGGGTGGAGAGGAGGATCTGATGGTTCACAGTATCAAAGGCAGCCGATAGGTCTAGAAGGATGAGAGCAGAGGAGAGAGAGTTAGCTTTAGCAGTGCGTAGCGCCTCCGTGACACAGAGAAGAGCAGTCTCAGTTGAATGACTAGTCTTGAAACCTGACTGATTTGGATCAAGAAGGTCATTCTGAGAGAGATAGCAGGAGAGCTGGCCAAGGACGGCACGTTCAAGAGTTTTGGAGAGAAAAGAAAGAAGGGATACTGGTCTGTAGTTGTTGACATCGGAGGGATCGAGTGTAGGTTTTTTCAGAAGGGGTGCAACTCTCGCTCTCTTGAAGACGGAAGGGACGTAGCCAGCGGTCAAGGATGAGTTGATGAGCGAGGTGAGGTAAGGGAGAAGGTCTCCGGAAATGGTCTGGAGAAGAGAGGAGGGGATAGGGTCAAGCGGGCAGGTTGTTGGGCGGCCGGCCGTCACAAGACGCGAGATTTCATCTGGAGAGAGAGGGGAGAAAGAGGTCAAAGCACAGGGTAGGGCAGTGTGAGCAGAACCAGCGGTGTCGTTTGACTTAGCAAACGAGGATCGGATGTCGTCGACCTTCTTTTCAAAATGGTTGACGAAGTCATCCGCAGAGAGGGAGGAGGGGGGGGAGGGGGAGGAGGATTCAGGAGGGAGGAGAAGGTGGCAAAGAGCTTCCTAGGGTTAGAGGCAGATGCTTGGAATTTAGAGTGGTAGAAAGTGGCTTTAGCAGCAGAGACAGAAGAGGAGAATGTAGAGAGGAGGGAGTGAAAGGATGCCAGGTCCGCAGGGAGGCGAGTTTTCCTCCATTTCCGCTCGGCTGCCCGGAGCCCTGTCCCGGTACAGAGTCAATGTGGAGACTATATACAGGGGGTACCGGTACAGAGTCAATGTGGAGACTATATACAGGGGGTACCTGTACAGAGTCAATGTGGAGGCTATATACAGGGGGTACTGGTACAGAGTCAATGTGGAGACTATATACAGGGGGTACCTGTACAGAGTCACTGTGGAGGCTATATACAGGGGGTACCGGTAAAGAGTCAATGTGGAGACTATATACAGTGGGTACCTGTACAGAGTCACTGTGGAGGCTATATACAGGGGGTACCGGTACAGAGTCAATGTGGAGACTATATACAGGGGGTACCGGTACATAGTCGGAATAGACCTATAATACTAGTGATGTGGACTGGAATAGGTCTATATTACTTGTGATATGTACTGGAATAGGAATATATTACTAGTGATGTGGACTGGAATAGGACTATATTACTAGTGATATGGACTGGTATAGGACCATATTACTAGTGATGTGGACTGGAATGGGACTATATTACTAGTGATATGGACTGGTATAGGACTATATTACTCTTGATATGTACTGGAATAGGACTATATTACTCGTGATGTGGACTGGAATGGGACTATATTACTATTGATGTGGATTGGAATAGGACTATATTACTAGTGATATGGACTTGAATAGTTCTATATTACTAGTGATATGGACTGGTATAGGACCATATTACTAGTGATGTGGACTGGAATAGGACTATATTACTCGTGATGTGGACTGGAATGGGACTATATTACTATTGATATGGACCGGAATCGGACTATATTACTAGTGATGTGGACTGGAATAGGACTATAAAACTAGTGATGTGGACTGGAATAGGACTATATTACTAGTGATGTGGACTGGAATAGGACTATAAAACTAGTGATGTGGACTGGAATAGACCTATTTTACTAGTGATATGGACTGGAAGAGGACTATAAGACTAGTGATGTGGACTGGAATAGGACTATATTACTCGTGATGTGGACTGGAATAGGACTATATTACTAGCGATGTGGACTGGAATAGGACTATATTACTAGTGATGTGGACTGGAATAGGACTATATTACTAGCGATGTGGACTGGAATAGGACTATATTACTAGTGATGTGGACTGGAATAGGCCCATATTACTAGTGATGTGGACTGGAATAGGACTATATTACTCGTGATGTGGACTGGAATAGGACTATATTACTAGTGATTTGGACTGGAAGAGGCCTATATTACTAGTGATGTGGACTGGAATAGGACTATATTACTAGTGATGTGGACTGGAATAGGCCCATATTACTAGTGATGTGGACTGGAATAGACCTATTTTACTAGTGATATGGACTGGAAGAGGACTATAAGACTAGTGATGTGGACTGGAAGAGGCTGATATTACTCGTGATGTGGACTGGAATAGGACTATATTACTCGTGATGTGGACTGGAATAGGACTATATTACTAGTGATATGGACTGGAATAGACCTATTTTACTAGTGATATGGACTGGAAGAGGACTATAAGACTAGTGATGTGGACTGGAATAGGCCTATATCATATCTAACTGTTATTGGTTGGTCTACAGACCTATCATATCTAACTGTTATTGGTTGGTCTACAGACCTATCATATCTAACTGTTATTGGTTGGTCTACAGACCTATCATATCTAACTGTTATTGGTTGGTCTACAGACCTATCATATCTAACTGTTATTGGTTGGTCTACAGACCTATCATATCTAACTGTTATTGGTCGGTCTACAGACCTATCATCTCTAACTGTTATTAGTAGGTCTACAGACCTATGTCCTACTGGTTATACTGTGTAAAGTTATTTACTAGAATGATTTTAATATTTACCTGAACACTCTTCTCTGTGTCTGAAAGGTCTTTGGGAGCAGTGTCTCCTGCTCCAAGCCAACTCTCCTTGAGAAGTGACCACTCCATGGATCGACCAATCACATCTACAAATGGAGATCTCAGGTTTGTACAGTGACCACTCCGTGGATATACATTGCCTTCGGAAAGTATTCAGATCCCTTGACTTTTTCGACATTTTGTTCTGTTACAGCCTTATTCTAAAATGCATTTAAAATAAAGAATCTCAGGAATCTACACATAATACCCCATAATGACAAAGCGAAAACAGGTTTTCAGAAATGTTAGCAAATTTACCTTATTTACGTAAGTATTCAGACCCTTTGCTATGAGACTCAAAATTGAGCATCCTGTTTCCATTGATCATCCGTGAGATGCTTCTACAACTTGATTGGAGTCCACCTTTGGTCAATTCAATTGATTGGACATGATTTGGAAAGGCACACACCTGTCTATATAAGGTCCCACAGTCGACAGTGCATGTGGCCTCCATCATTCTGAAATGGCAAAAGTTTGGAACCACCAATACTCTTCCAAGAGCTGGCTGCACGGCCAAACTGAGCAATCGGGAGAAAGGGGCTTTGTCAGGGAGGTGAGCAAGAACCCGATGGTCACTCTGACAAAGCTCTAGAGTTCCTCTGTGGAGATGGGAGAACCTTCCAGAAGGACAACCAACCATCTCTGCAGCACACCAAGGCCTTTATGGTAGTGGCCAGACAGAAGCCAATCCTCAGTAAAAGGACATGACAGCCAGCTTGGATTTTGCCAAAAGTCACCTAAAGAGAAACAAGATTCTCTGGTCTGATGAAACCAAGATTGAACTCTTTGGCCTGAATGCCAAGTGTCACATCTGGAGGAAACCTGGCACCATCCCTACTGTGAAGCATGGTGGTGGCAGCATCATGCTGTGGGGATGTTTTTCAGCGGCAGGGACTGGGAGACTAGTCAGGATCGAGGCAAACCTGAACAGAGAAAATAACAGTGAGATCCTTAATGAAAACCTGCTCCAGAGCGCTCAGGACCTCAGACTGGGGTGAAGGTTCACCTTCCAACAGGACAATGACCCTAAGCACACAGCCAAGACAACGTAGGATTGGCCTTGGGACAAGTCTCTGAATGTCCTTGAGTGGCCCAGCCAGAGCCTGGAGTTGAACCCGATCCAACATCTCTGGAGAGACCTGAAAATAGCTGTGCAGCAACGCTCCTCATCCAACGTGACAGAGCTTGAGAGGATCACCAGAGAAAAATGGGAGAAACTCCTCAAATACAGGTGTGCCAAGCTTGTAGCGTCATACCCAAGAAGACTCTGTAATGCTGTAGTCACTGCCAAAGGTGCTTCAACAAAGTACTGAGTAAAGGGTCTGAATACTTAAGTAAATGTGATATTTCAGTTTTATTACATTTTTTACAAATGAGCAAAAATGTCTAAACCGTTTTTGATTTGTCATTATGGGGTATTGTGTGTAGATTGATGAGGGGGAAAACTATGTCATCCATTTTAGAATAAGGCTGTAAGGTAACAAAATGTGGAAAAAGTCAAGGGGTCTGAATACTTTCCGAAGGCACTGTACCTATCACGTAATAAAATATAGATCTCAGGTACGTAGTGACCTCTCCATGGACCCACCTATCACATTTACAGATGGAGATCGCAGGTACGTAGTGACCTCTCCATGGACCCACCTATCACATTTACAGATGGAGATCGCAGGTACGTAGTGACCTCTCCATGGACCCACCTATCACATTTACAGATGGAGATCGCAGGTACGTAGTGACCTCTCCATGGACCCACCTATCACATTTACAAATGGAGATCGCAGGTTTGTGTGTGTTATTCTATCTGTTCAAATGTATTATTGATTGAGTTCAGTAAGTTGTGCTCTAGCGTTATGATAGAAAATACTGTTACTGTACAGTATTATAATTTTGGTTATACTGTACATTTTCCATAACTGACTGACTGAGAAATATACTTCAGTTATTGATTCAGATGTACATATAATTCTGTCTTTGTTTAAATCCTCCTTTCCACAGTGGTAATCAGGAGAGGGTGGTGTCTCCGTGTCTGTCCATGAAGAGTGATTCGTCCATGGACAGGCCCATTATGTTTGGAAAAGGTGCCAGGTAAGTGAAGAACCTGACATAGAAATAACAGCCAATCACCTGATAGAAGATGAGTGTTCTACAAACAATGATGAATAAGTAATTGTGGTTCAAAATGAAAGAAAGAACAGCATTTATCATTCATAAACAAAACCCTCCTTGATGTTTCCACAGTGGTAATCAGGAGAGGGTGGGGTCTCCGTGTCTGTCCATGAAGAGTGATTGGTCCATGGACAGGCCCATTATGTTTGGAAAAGGTGCCAGGTAAGTGAAGAACAGAAGCTTTCTCATGTAAACACTGGTATAGTGCTGGAGGTAATGAATGTGAGGTTTAAAGGGGCAATCTGTGATTGCTACATCGATTATTTTACTTTTAAGTTAATGATATACATAGCCATTGACTGTTGAAGAATATAACTTATAAATATCTCATGAGCTCAGTTCAACTGTCGTACTCCATCAGAACCCAAAATATAAGCTTGTTTTACTCCAATGTTTGTAAACAACTGAATCGTCAACAAACAATGTATAGCTTCATAACATGGTTAAAACTTTCATTGTGATGTCATAGATGGCCAGTCCTGGCATCCATAGCCCCATCCATGAATTTGAGTGGTCACTTTTCTCAAACCCCATCCCAAAATTGTTTGCCCAAAAATGTGGCGGGTGTCCGCTTTCTTGTTGTTTGAACTGCAGATTGTCCCTTTAAAAAGTGTTGGAATTCCCCTGATTTTAAAGAGGTGAGATCCTGTTGTCACGCACTGACCTTAGATATCTGTTTTCTTTGTATTTTGGTTAGGTCAGGGTGTGACGAGGGTGGGTATGCTAGTTTTTGTATGTCTAGGGGTTTTGTAGGTCTAGGTAATATGTATGTCTATGGTGGCATGAATTGGTTCCCAATCAGAGGCATCTGTTTATCGTTGTCTCTGATTGGGGATCATATTTAGGTTGCCATTTTCCCTTTTGTGTTTGTGGGTTCTTGTTCTATGTTTAGTTGCCTGTCTGCACTATTCATATTAGCTTCACGGTTCATTTTGTTAGTTTGTTCAGTGTTCATTCTTATAATAAAGAAGAATGTAACTACACCACGCTGCACCTTGGTCTCCTCCTTACAACGATCGTGACACCTGTGAGTCTATCAGTCCAGGGCCGTATCCACAAAGCATCTCAGAAAAGGTCCTAGGAATCCTGTTAAAATCTGTTTTAAGACAAGAAAAACTCCCAGCTGAGAGTAGGTTTTTAGAGGATGTTAAGACACAGCTCAGAATATGTTTTAGGATGTTAAGACACTGCTCAGAGTAGGTTTTAGGATGTTAAGACACTGCTCGGAGTAGGTTTTAGGATGTTAAGACACTGCTCCGAGTAGGTTTTAGGATGACGTTAAGACACAGCTCAGAATAGGTTTTAGGATGACGTTAAGACACTGCTCAGAGTAGTTTTTAGGATGATGTTATGACACAGCTCAGAGTAGGTTTTAGGATGTTAAGACACTGCTCAGAGTAGGTTTTAGGATGTTAAGACACTGCTCTGAGTAGGTTTTTGGATGACGTTAAGACACTGCTCTGAGTAGGTTTTAGGATGTTAAGACACTGCTCAGACAATCTCAGAGCCAGAAGTTAAATGAACTCCTAAAAGTTTCTCAGCTGATAATCAGGACAGTTTGAGGTACTGCAAAGGAAAGATTGTGATGACGCTCATTGACTGGTTATTCCCCATCATTTGCATCAATCACGATGAGGCATCGCCAACTGTGAACTCTACAGCTTCAGACAACCACAGTGAATGTGACTGGACATCAAATGTTGTTTGATTTCATTTTCACCTGACACGATCACTTTGCCTACTCTTAATTATTGTCTAATATGTTTCCATGCGTAACCTTTTTTTTAACCAATTCTGATAGTTGTTAAAAGCGGAATTTTGACAATATTACCGTTATGTCACTCCCGTTTAGCAACTCTCAATTGCTTTGGTACAGTAGGCATCAAGTCACTTGCCGATTTTAATATTGAGTACAACATTTGAAAGGTCTATCATTTTCATCAAACACAATCAAAGTTAACATAAATATGCCTTCATTTGCCTAATGTAGACATATTTGTTAACATTGCGATGTTGCACTCCAAATGGATAACTTGAAGTCACATGATGTAGGTAATTCAATAATCCAAGGAAAAAGGTGTTTATTTATCAGCCTAGTGGTTATGAGTATTTAGGCATATCATATGAAATATGCATCATGTGAAATCATTGTCAAATAGAAATAACAAAATATTTATGTTTCTGTCCATTTAGAAACATAAATATTTTGATATTTCTAAATGGACAGAAACACAAAACAAACATGAAAGATGGATAGTTATTAAATTCTACAAATTCACACACTGACAAAACATCCCTTGATGTTTCCACAGTGGTAATCAGGAGAGGGTGGGGTCTCCGTGTCTGTCCATGAAGAGTGATTCGTCCATGGACAGGCCCATTATGTTTGGAAAAGGTGCCAGGTAAGTGAAGAACCTGACATAGAAATAACAGCCAATCACCTGATAGAAGATGAGTGTTCTACAAACAATGATGAATAAGTAATTGTGGTTCAAAATGAAAGAAAGAACAGCATTTATCATTCATAAACAAAACCCTCCTTGATGTTTCCACAGTGGTAAACAGGAGAGGGTGGTGTCTCCGTGTCTGTCCATGAAGAGTGATTGGTCCATGGACAGGCCCATTATGTTTGGAAAAGGTGCCAGGTAAGTAAAGAACAGAAGCTTTCTCATGTAGACACTGATATGGTGCTGGAGGTAATGAATGTGAGGTTTAAAAGGGCAATCTGTGATTGCTACATCGATTATTTTACTTTTAAGTTAATGATATACATAGCCATTGACTATTGAAGAATATAACTTATAAATGTCTCATGAGCTCAGTTCAACTGTCGTACTCCATCAGAACCCAAATTATAAGCTTGTTTTACTCCAATGTTTGTAAACAACTGAATCGTCAACAAACAATGTATAGCTTCATGACATGGTTAAAACTTTCATTGGGATGTCATAGATGGCCAGTCCTGGCATCCATAGCCCCATCCATGAATTTGAGAGTGCTCACTTTTCTCCAACCCCATCCCAAAATTGTTTGCCCAAAAATGTGGTGGGTGTTCGCTTTCTTGTTGTTTCAACTGCAGATTGTCCCTTTAGTGTTGGAATTCCCCTGATTTTAAAGAGGTGAGATCCTGTTGTCACGCTCTGACCTTAGATATCTGTTTTCTTTGTATTTTGGTTAGGTCAGGGTGTGACGAGGGTGGGTATGCTAGTTTTTGTATTGTCTAGGGTTTTTGTAGGTCTAGGTAATATGTATGTCTATGGTGGCATGAATTGGTTCCCAATCAGAGGCAGCTGTTTATCGTTGTCTCTGATTGGGGATCATATTTAGGTTGCCATTTTCCCTTTTGTGTTTGTGGGTTCTTGTTCTATGTTTAGTTGCCTGTCTGCACTATTCATATTAGCTTCACGGTTCATTTTGTTAGTTTGTTCAGTGTTCATTCTTATAATAAAGAAGAATGTACGCATACCACGCTGCACCTTGGTCTCCTCCTTACAACGATCGTGACACCTGTGAGTCTATCAGTCCAGGGCCGTATCCACAAAGCATCTCAGAAAAGGTCCTAGGAATCCTGTTAAAACCTGTTCTAAGACAAGAAAATCTCCCAGCTGAGAGTAGGTTTTTGGATGACGTTAAGACACTGCTCTGAGTAGGTTTTTGGATGACGTTAAGACACTGCTCTGAGTAGGTTTTTGGATGACGTTAAGCTGTTGAGGATGGGGGCGCTGTTGTGGCTATTTATGCTAATCGTGTAATTTTTTGAAACGGCTTCCCACAAAGTTCTTGATCGTACAATATGCATATTATTATTATTATTGGATAGAAAACAGTCTATAGTTTCTATAGGAGTTGAAATTTTGTCTCTAAGTGGAACAGAGCCCATTCTACAGCAATTTCCCTGACATGGAGTCAGATTTCAAAAATTTTGGCCACTGTTCTGGAGTCAGTTAAAAGGGCACTGTTATTGCTATGACTATACGGACACTGCTTACGTCTTCCCCTGGATGTCTTTACGTGATGACGATTTGAATGGGGTCGATTGCGCGTTCACAGGCACTACAAATTAAAAAACCCTGAGGCTAGTCACTCTTTTGGAGCTGCGTCATGCGCCTAGAGGACACCGACCCGCACCTGTTCCAAGCATTAGTGGAGGGAGTAATATTACTCTGGTCATGTTTCTACTCGTTATGGGAGTTAAAAACATCATAAGGTAGTTAATTTAAAGCGTTTTATAGCAATTTATATCCGTTTAGTGCGATTTTGGGACATTTATTTCTGAAACGCTGTGAATTGCTGGGCACGCTTCCAGTTCATCCCGAACGCAGTTGGCATTTCCACATGGCAAGAGGACAGCTTTCCACCAAAAGACGATTGGACCCAAGAAAGGATCCTTTGCCCAAGATACCGATGGAAGAACAGCTCAAAGTAGGACATTTTTATTATGATAAATCGTGTTTCTGTCGAAAAATGTTAGTGGCTTCGGACGCCATGTTTTTTGACGTAGCTTCGCTTGGCGCAAGCTGTATTGAAAAGTAAGGATAATTAAAAAAATGTAATTCCGCGATTGTATTAAGAATTAAATTGTCTATCAATCCCTGTCCACCCTATATTTTTTAGTCACGTTTATGAGTATTTATGTATAAGAGTAGATCACTGTCTAAGTGGCGCACAGACTTTTTCTGACCAGCTGAGCTACATTTCACATTGTCTAACCATGATTTTGGTGGCTAAATATAAACATTTTCGATCAAACTCTATATGGATTGTGTAATATGATGTTACAGGAGTGTCATCTGAAGAATTCTGAGAAGGTTAGTGAAAAAATTTATATATTTTGGCGATGTTGACGTTATCGCTCACTTTGGCTAGAATCAATGCTGGGCTGCTATGTGCTATGTGCTATGCTAATATAACGATTTATTGTGTTTTCGCTGTAAGACACTTAGAAAATCTGAAATATTGTCTGTATTCACAGGATCTGTGTCTTTCGATTCGTGTATGCTGTGTATTTTTACGAAATGTTTGATGATTAGTAAGTAGGTAAACACGTTGCTCTAAGTAGTTTTTCTATTCCATTTGTGACGGTGGGTGCAATTGTAACCTATGCCATCTACCTGAAATATGCACTTTTTTCTAACAAAACCTATCCCATACCATAAATATGTTATCAGACTGTCATCTGATGAGTTTTTTTATTGGTTAGGGGCTATAAATATCTTAGTTTAGCCGAATTGGTGATAGCTACTGGTGTTGGTGGACAAATAAAAGATGGTGGATTATGCTAATGTATTTTTAGGTAATAGATGTACATCTTTACATATTGTGTCTTCCCTGTAAAACATTTTAAAAATCGGACATGTTGACTGGATTCACAAGATCTGTGTCTTTCATTAGCTGTATTGGACTTTAATGTGTGAAAGTTAAATATTTAAAAAAAATATTGTTTTTGAATTTCGCGGCACTGGTTTTTCAGTGGGGGTGGGGGGGGAGTGCCGCTAGCGCCACTCTCATCCTAGAGAGGTTAAGACACTGCTCTGAGTAGGTTTTTGGATGACGTTAAGACACTGCTCAGAGTAGGTTTTAGGATGTTAACCCGTCTAGCCCCGGGGTTCCGCTAGCGGAACTCCTCCCACATTCCACTGAAAAGGCAGAGTGCGAAATTCAAAAAATATTTTTTAGAAATATTTAACTTTCACACATTAACAGGTCCAATACAGCAAATGAAAGATAACCATCTTGTGAATCCAGTCAACATGTCCGATTTTTAAAATGTTTTACAGCGAAAACACCACGTATATTTATGTTAGCTCACCACCAAATACAAAAAAGCACAGACATTTCTTTCACAGCACAGGTAGCTTGCACAAAACCAACCAAACTAACCAAGAACCAACCAAACTAACCAAGAAACAACTTCATCAGATGACAGTCTTATAACATGTTACACAATAAATCTATGTTTTGTTCGGAAAATGTGCATATTTGAGGTATAAATCATAGTTTTACATTGCAGCTACCATCATAGCTACCATCCCAAATAGCACTGAAGCAGCCAGAGTAATTATAGAGACCAACGTGAAATACCTAAATACTCATCATAAAACATTTATGAAAAATACATGGTGTACAGCAAATGAAAGACAAACATCTTGTGAATCCAGCTAATATTTCAGATTTTTTAAGTGTTTTACAGCGAAAACACAATATAGCATTATATTAGCTTACTACAATAGCCAACCACACAACAGCATTGATTCAAGGCAACAGTAGCGATAGCGACAAAACCAGCAAAAGATATTAATTATTTCACTAACCTTCATAAACTTCATCAGATGACAGTCCTATAACATCATATTACACAATACATATATGGTTTGTTTGAAAATGTGCATATTTAGAGCTGAAATCTGTGGTTATACATTGAAAACGTAGCAACTATTTTCCAGAATCTCCGGATATATTTCTGACACTCACCTATTCTGACCAAATAACTAATCATAAACTTTACTAAAAAATACATGTTGTACAGGAAATGATAGATACACTAGTTCTTAATGCAATCGCCGTGTTAGAATTCTAAAAATAACTTTAGTACGACATACAGCTTACGTTATAGCGAGAGAGCGCCCAAAATCTGGGCGAAAACTAATAGTAAACATTTTCGACAGAAATACGAAATAACATCATAAATGGGTCCTACTTTTGGTGAGCTTCCATCAGAATCTTGTACAAGGGGTTCTTTGTCCAGAATAATCATTGTTTGGATTTAGAATGTCCTCTTCGTCTGTTGATTTAGCAACCAAAACTTGCCAAGTGGCGCGAAGCTGTCCATCGTCACCAAACGCAGAGAACGGAACACGCCAAAACTCCCGAAAAAATTTCAATAATCTGATAAAACTATATTGAAAAAACATACTTTACGATGATATTATCACATTTATCAAATAAAATCAAAGCCGTAGATATTAGCCGTCTATAAGGAAAGCTTTTCAGAAGCCAAAGCTGATGTCCTTCCCGCGTCTTCCTGAACAAAGGAAATTGGGGTCATGTCATTCCAAGACCTCTCTTTTGACCATAGATATAGCTAGACTCCCCATTTCACCTCTCACTGCCTATTGACATCTAGTGGAAGGTGTATGAAGTGCATGTATAGTCATAAATTTCAAGCAAATTGATAGGGAGGCCCTGGAACAGAGCCTCGATTTCAGATTTTTCACTTTCTGACAGGAAGTTTGCTGCAAAATGAGTTCTGTTTTACTCACAGATATAATTCAAACGGTTTTTGAAACTTGAGAGTGTTTTCTATCCAATAGTAATAATAATATGCATATTGTACGAGCAAGAATAGAGTACGAGGCCGTTTAAATTGGGCACGATTTTTGCCCAAAGTGAAAATAGCGCCCTCTATCCTCAACAGGTTTTAAGACACTGCTCCGAGTAGGTTTTAGGATGTTAAGACACTGCTCAGAGTAGGTTTTAGGATGTTAAGACACTGCTCAGAGTAGGTTTTAGGATGTTAAGACACTGCTCAGAGTAGGTTTTAGGATGTTAAGACACTGCTCAGAGTAGGTTTTAGGATGATGTTAAGACACTGCTCAGAGTAGGTTTTAGGATGTTAAGACACTGCTCAGAGTAGGTTTTTGGATGACGTTAAGACACTGCTCTGAGTAGGTTTTTGGATGACGTTAAGACACTGCTCTGAGTAGGTTTTTGGATGACGTTAAGACACTGCTCTGAGTAGGTTTTAGGATGTTAAGACACTGCTCAGAGTAAATTTTAGGATGTTAAGACACTGCTCAGACATTCTCAGAGCCAGGTGTAAAATGAACTCCTAAAAGTTTCTCAGCTGATAATCAGGATAGTTTGAGGTACTGCAAAGGAAAGATTGTGATGATGCTCATTGACTTTGGTTATTCCCCATCATTTGCATCAATCACGATGAGGCATCGCCAGCGGTGAACTCTACAGCTTCAGACAACCACAGTGAATGTGACTGGACATCAAATGTTGTTTGATTTCATTTTCACCTGACACGATCACTTTGCCTACTCTTAATTATTGTCTAATATGTTTCCATGCGTAACCTTTTTTTTAACCAATTCTGATAGTTGTTAAAAGCGGAATTTTGACAATATTACCGTTATGTCACTCCCGTTTAGCAACTCTCAATTGCTTTGGTACAGTAGGCATCAAGTCACTTGCCGATTTTAATATTGAGTACAACATTTGAAAGGTCTATCATTTTCATCAAACACAATCAAAGTTAACATAAATATGCCTTCATTTGCCTAATGCAGACATATTTTTTAACATTGCGATGTTGCACTCCAAATGGATAACTTGAAGTCACATGATGTAGGTAATTCAATAATCCAAGGAAAAAGGTGTTTATTTATCAGCCTAGTGGTTATGAGTATTTAGGCATATCATATGAAATAGGCATCATGTGAAATCATTGTCAAATAGAAATAACAAAATATTTATGTTTCTGTCCATTTAGAAACATAAATATTTTGATATTTCTAAATGGACAGAAACACAAAACAAACATGAAAGATGGATAGTTATTAAATTCTGCAAATTCACACACTGACAACACCCCCCTTGATGTTTCCACAGTGTAAAACAGGAGAGGGTGGGGTCTCCGTGTCTGTCCATGAAGAGTGATTGGTCCATGGACAGGCCCATTATGTTTGGAAAAGATGCCAGGTAAGTGAAAAACAGTTTCCACATTCCTGTAAATCTAGTAGGTTAGATCCTGTATAATAGTCTTTAAAACAGTTTCCACATTCCTGTACATCTTGTAGGTTAGCTCCTGTATAATAGTCTTTAAAACAGCTTCCCCATTCCTGTACATCGTGTAGGTTAGCTCCTGTATAATAGTCTTTAAAACAGTTTCCCCATTCCTGTACATCTTGTAGGTTAGCTCCTGTATAATAGTCTTTAAAACAGCTTCCACATTCCTGTACATCTTGTAGGTTAGCCCCTGTATAATAGTCTTTAAAACAGTTTCCCCATTCCTGTACATCTTGTAGGTTAGCTCCTGTATAATAGTCTTTAAAACAGCTTCCACATTCCTGTACATCGTGTAGGTTAGCTCCTGTATAATAGTCTTTAAAACAGCTTCCACATTCCTGTACATCTTGTAGGTTAGCCCCTGTATAATAGTCTTTAAAACAGTTTCCACATTCCTGTACATCTTGTAGGTTAGCCCCTGTATAATAGTCTTTAAAACAGCTTCCACATTCCTGTACATCTAGTAGGTTAGCTCCTGTATAATAGTCTTTAAAACAGCTTCCACATTCCTGTACATCTAGTAGGTTAGCTCCTGTATAATAGTCTTTAAAACAGCTTCCACATTCCTGTACATCTAGTAGGTTAGCTCCTGTATAATAGTCTTTAAAACAGTTTCCCCATTCCTGTACATCTTGTAGGTTAGCTCCTGTATAATAGTCTTTAAAACAGTTTCCCCATTCCTGTACATCGTGTAGGTTAGCTCCTGTATAATAGTCTTTAAAACAGCTTCCCCATTCCTGTACATCTTGTAGGTTAGCCCCTGTATAATAGTCTTTAAAACAGTTTCCACATTCCTGTAAATCTAGTAGGTTAGCTCCTGTATAATAGTCTTTAAAACAGCTTCCCCATTCCTGTACATCTTGTAGGTTAGCTCCTGTATAATAGTCTTTAAAACAGCTTCCCCATTCCTGTACATCTTGTAGGTTAGCTCCTGTATAATAGTCTTTAAAACAGCTTCCCCATTCCTGTACATCTTGTAGGTTAGCTCCTGTATAATAGTCTTTAAAACAGTTTCCCCATTCCTGTACATCTTGTAGGTTAGCTCCTGTATAATAGTCTTTAAAACAGTTTCCACATTCCTGTACATCTTGTAGGTTAGCCCCTGTATAATAGTCTTTAAAACAGTTTCCCCATTCCTGTACATCTTGTAGGTTAGCTCCTGTATAATAGTCTTTAAAAC
Source organism: Salvelinus namaycush (assembly GCF_016432855.1). Lineage (NCBI taxonomy): Eukaryota > Metazoa > Chordata > Actinopteri > Salmoniformes > Salmonidae > Salvelinus > Salvelinus namaycush. The sequence continues at coordinate 48,883 of NW_024061497.1, forward strand.
AGCTTCCCCATTCCTGTACATCTTGTAGGTTAGCTCCTGTATAATAGTCTTTAAAACAGTTTCCCCATTCCTGTACATCTTGTAGGTTAGCTCCTGTATAATAGTCTTTAAAACAGTTTCCACATTCCTGTACATCTTGTAGGTTAGCCCCTGTATAATAGTCTTTAAAACAGTTTCCCCATTCCTGTACATCTTGTAGGTTAGCTCCTGTATAATAGTCTTTAAAACAGTTTCCACATTCCTGTACATCTTGTAGGTTAGCCCCTGTATAATAGTCTTTAAAACAGTTTCTACATTCCTGTACATCTTGTAGGTTAGCCCCTGTATAATAGTCTTTAAAACAGTTTCCCCATTCCTGTAAATCTTGTAGGTTAGATCCTGTATTATAGTCTTTAAAACAGCTGCCACATTCCTGTAAATCTTGTAGGTTAGCCCCTGTATATTCAGTCCTTAAAACAGCTTCTACATTCCTGTACATCTTGTAGGTTAGCTCCTGTATAATAGTCTTTAAAACAGTTTCCACATTCCTGTACATCTTGTAGGTTAGCCCCTGTATAATAGTCTTTAAAACAGCTTCCCCATTCCTGTACATCTAGTAGGTTAGCTCCTGTATAATAGTCTTTAAAACAGCTTCCCCATTCCTGTACATCTAGTAGGTTAGCTCCTGTATAATAGTGAGTCCATAAAACAGCTTCTACATTCCTGTACATCTTGTAGGTTAGCTCCTGTATAATAGTCTTTAAAACAGCTTCTACATTCCTGTACATCTTGTAGGTTAGCTCCTGTATAATAGTCTTTAAAACAGCTTCCCCATTCCTGTACATCTTGTAGGTTAGCCCCTGTATAATAGTCTTTAAAACAGCTTCTACATTCCTGTACATCTTGTAGGTTAGCTCCTGTATTATAGTCTTTAAAACAGCTTCCCCATTCCTGTACATCTAGTAGGTTAGCTCCTGTATAATAGTCTTTAAAACAGCTTCCCCATTCCTGTACATCTTGTAGGTTAGCTCCTGTATAATAGTCTTTAAAACAGCTTCCCCATTCCTGTACATCTAGTAGGTTAGCTCCTGTATAATAGTCTTTAAAACAGCTTCTACATTCCTGTACATCTTGTAGGTTAGCTCCTGTATAATAGTCTTTAAAACAGCTTCTACATTCCTGTACATCTTGTAAGTTAGCTCCTGTATAATAGTCTTTAAAACAGCTTCTACATTCCTGTACATCTTGTAAGTTAGCTCCTGTATAATAGTCTTTAAAACAGCTTCTACATTCCTGTACATCTTGTAGGTTAGCTCCTGTATAATAGTCTTTAAAACAGCTTCCCCATTCCTGTACATCTAGTAGGTTAGCTCCTGTATAATAGTCTTTAAAACAGCTTCCCCATTCCTGTACATCTAGTAGGTTAGCTCCTGTATAATAGTGAGTCCATAAAACAGCTTCTACATTCCTGTACATCTTGTAGGTTAGCTCCTGTATAATAGTCTTTAAAACAGCTTCTACATTCCTGTACATCTTGTAGGTTAGCTCCTGTATAATAGTCTTTAAAACAGCTTCTACATTCCTGTACATCTTGTAAGTTAGCTCCTGTATAATAGTCTTTAAAACAGCTTCTACATTCCTGTACATCTTGTAAGTTAGCTCCTGTATAATAGTCTTTAAAACAGCTTCCCCATTCCTGTACATCTTGTAGGTTAGCTCCTGTATAATAGTCTTTAAAACAGCTTCCACATTCCTGTACATCTTGTAGGTTAGCTCCTGTATTATAGTCTTTAAAACAGTTTCCACATTCCTGTACATCTTGTAGGTTAGCTCCTGTATAATAGTCTTTAAAACAGCTTCCACATTCCTGTACATCTTGTAGGTTAGCTCCTGTATTATAGTCTTTAAAACAGTTTCCACATTCCTGTAAATCTAGTAGGTTAGATCCTGTATAATAGTCTTTAAAACAGTTTCCACATTCCTGTACATCTTGTAGGTTAGCTCCTGTATAATAGTCTTTAAAACAGTTTCCACATTCCTGTACATCTTGTAGGTTAGCTCCTGTATAATAGTCTTTAAAACAGCTTCTACATTCCTGTACATCTTGTAAGTTAGCTCCTGTATAATAGTCTTTAAAACAGCTTCTACATTCCTGTACATCTTGTAAGTTAGCTCCTGTATAATAGTCTTTAAAACAGCTTCTACATTCCTGTACATCTTGTAGGTTAGCTCCTGTATAATAGTCTTTAAAACAGCTTCTACATTCCTGTACATCTTGTAGGTTAGCTCCTGTATAATAGTCTTTAAAACAGCTTCTACATTCCTGTACATCTTGTAGGTTAGCTCCTGTATAATAGTCTTTAAAACAGTTTCCACATTCCTGTACATCTTGTAGGTTAGCCCCTGTATAATAGTCTTTAAAACAGCAACCACATTCCTGTAAATCTTGTAGGTTAGCTCCTGTATAATAGTCTTTAAAACAGCTTCCCCATTCCTGTACATCTTGTAGGTTAGCTCCTGTATAATAGTCTTTAAAACAGCTTCCACATTCCTGTACATCTTGTAGGTTAGCCCCTGTATAATAGTCTTTAAAACAGTTTCCACATTCCTGTACATCTTGTAGGTTAGCTCCTGTATAATAGTCTTTAAAACAGTTTCCACATTCCTGTACATCTTGTAGGTTAGCTCCTGTATAATAGCGAGTCCATAAAACAGCTTCCACATTCCTGTAAATCTTGTAGGTTAGCTCCTGTATAATGGTCTTTAAAACAGCTTCTACATTCCTGTACATCTTGTAGGTTAGCTCCTGTATAATAGTCTTTAAAACAGTTTCCACATTCCTGTACATCTTGTAGGTTAGCCCCTGTATAATAGTCTTTAAAACAGCAACCACATTTCTCTACCACTTTGTGTACAGTGAGCTGACAGCCAGTCTACTGACAGAGGACCACTTCAGATGTTCAGTGTGTACAGAGGTTCTCAAAGAGCCAGTCTCCATCCCCTGTGGACACAGTTACTGCAGACAGTGCATTGAGACCCACTGGAACCAGCCTGACCAGACAGGAGACTACGACTGCCCCCAGTGCAGAAAGAGATTCAGAACACGTCCTGACCTCCTCACTAACTCAGCCTTGGAGAAGGTGATTGAGAAACTCCACCAGGCAGGGTTCAAGGTCCCTGCTCTTCCCAAGCACTGCTACGCTGGACCTGGAGATGTGGCCTGTGATCTCTGCACTGAGAAACAGCTCAAAGCTGTGAAGTCCTGTCTGACCTGCACTGCCTCCTACTGTGAGAGTCATGTAAGACATCACTACACCGTAGCAGCTCTGCAGAGACACACCCTGGTGGAGGTGTCTGGAAACCTGGAGCAGAAACTGTGCCAGCTGCACCACAGAGCTCTGGAGGTCTTCTGTAAGACAGACCAGGTTTCTGTTTGTCTGCTGTGTGCCTTGCAGGACCACAGAAACCATGATGTCATAAAGAATGAGAGAGACACTGAAGAGGTGGGTGTGTCTATAGTCTGGACTAGTGTGTGGTAGATACTGTAGAGGTGGGTGTGTCTATAGTCTGGACTAGTGTGTGGTAGATACTGAAGAGGTGGGTGTGTCTATAGTCTGGACTAGTGTGTGGTAGATACTGTAGAGGTGGGTGTGTCTATAGTCTGGACTAGTGTGTGGTAGATAGTGTAGAGGTGGGTGTGTCTATAGTCTGGACTAGTGTGTGGTAGATAGTGTAGAGGTGGGTGTGTCTATAGTCTGGACTAGTGTGTGGTAGATACTGAAGAGGTGGGTGTGTCTATAGTCTGGACTAGTGTGTGGTAGATACTGAAGAGGTGGGTGTGACTATAGTCTGGACCAGTGTGTGGTAGATACTGAAGAGGTGGGTGTGTCTAGTTTCTTCTTGCCACCAGGTCATTGGTCAGTATATTAAACATTGTAAGGCAGTGGGTTAAGAAGTGGGATGTTTCAGTTGTACATTTGATTCCCTTTTAGTTAAATGTGCCTTTTTGCCTTTCAGTAAGTCTTAGTTTAATATAATACTTATGTGTTGGCTGTAATTGTCTATCAAGGAAAACACCACAACTCAGGAGGAACAGATTGCCTCCAGGCTGGAAGCTAGACTCCAGAGAGAGATCATGATTCTACAACATAATACAGAGGAGCTTCCTGCTGACAACTCTGAACAGGTACCATTTACTGTCAATACTTTACCTTCTGGAATACAGTACTGGTAGTTACTTTAACAATACTTTACCTTCTGGAATACAGTACTGGTAGCTACCTTAACAATACTTTACCTTCTAGACAGGCAGTACTGGTAGCTACCTTAACAATACTTTACCTTCTAGACAGTACTGGTAGCTACCTTAACAATACTTTACCTTCTAGACAGACAGTACTGGTAGCTACCTTAACAATACTTTACCTTCTAGACAGTACTGGTAGCTACCTTAACAATACTTTACCTTCTAGACAGACAGTACTGGTAGCTACCTTAACAATACTTTACCTTCTAGACAGTACTGGTAGCTACCTTAACAATACTTTACCTTCTAGACAGTACTGGTAGCTACCTTAACAATACTTTACCTTCTAGACAGACAGTACTGGTAGCTACCTTAACAATACTTTACCTTCTAGACCGTACTGGTAGCTACCTTAACAATACTTTACCTTCTAGACAGACAGTGCTGGTAGCTACCTTAACAATACTTTACCTTCTAGACAGACAGTACTGGTAGCTACCTTAACAATACTTTACTTTCTAGACAGACAGTACTGGTAGCTACCTTAACAATACTTTACCTTCTAGACAGTACTGGTAGCTACCTTAACAATACTTTACCTTCTAGACAGACAGTACTGGTAGCTACCTTAACAATACTTTACCTTCTAGACAGACAGTACTGGTAGCTACCTTAACAATACTACCTTAACAATACTTTACCTTCTAGACTGTACTGGTAGCTACCTTAACAATACTTTACCTTCTAGACAGACAGTACTGGTAGCTACCTTAACAATACTTTACCTTCTAGACAGACAGTTCTGGTAGCTACCTTAACAATACTTTACCTTCTAGACAGTACTGGTAGTTACCTTAACAATACTTTGCCTTCTAGACAGTACTGGTAGCTACCTTAACAGATGAAACTAATAACCAGGATAGATGTATATTTATATATATAAGCATCTTAAAAACTATTTTTTTGCCTGTTGTAACAGGTAGCACTGCTACTTTGATACACTTTCCTCCTAACTTTCCTGTCAACTCTCAACTATCTCCGTCTGTTCTTACCAGTTTAACAACACTTTTCTGTATTTTATTGAACTGGTATCTCCCACTATCCTTTGTTGAGTAACTTCAAGTGATGACATGTGTTCCTCAGAACGTCAAGAACGCTAACATTGAGCTGAACAATCCTGCCAAGCATTTCTGCAGAGGCCTGACTGAAGGTGAGTTATATTACTGCTGCTGACCTTTAATGACCTGTACTACAACATAAGGCTGTTCTTACCAAAGGTGAGTTATATTACTGCTGCTGAATGTCTACCTTTAATGACCTGTACTACAACATGTTATGATGTGTTTCCTGTGATTGTCAGACTGGACAGCAGACAGTGTTGTGGTGGCTGCCCTCGGTCGTCCTTTAGATCTCGGGATGCTGTATGACTGCCGCAATGACTCATTTTGTTCAGGTACCCATGTGCGTTTTCCAGTTTTAAAGACTTCAAAGTGTTGTGGATGTAGTTATTGTTTTGCTCAGGTATGTGTGTAGAGTGCATAGTTTAAAGACAGCTGTTTTATCTAATGTTTAAAAGCATGGCCTGCGTCAGCGCTGGGCTAGCAAAGGTATCCATTTTGTTGAGTGCTGGACTTTATAGTTTGTCTTGTGAGTAGTTCATATTGTGAAATATGTATTATCATATATTGGGAAGTTCTGCAGGGAATGTAATATCGTTTTATCTCCTTAGATGTCAGTCTTTGGGATAACAGTACAATAGCTTCCATGCAGCTGTCCCTCCCTCGGCCTCTCACAGAGGTGAAGTGTATTGAAGGAGACTCCTTACAGGACAGATTCAGGGCTCTGGATGTGACCACTCCTCTCAGAGCCAGTGTCCTGTCTGGACTGGTGGAGGTTGGTGGTGCTGCTGGATACCTGAAACATCCTGTTCAGTCCACACTGCAGGACCGGGTCACTCTACAGTACAGAACCACTACCAGACTGGACATGCTCAGTCACAACGTGCTTCAGGAGGAGACAGACAGAACACAGCTAAAGGCAACTCATGTGGTCATGGCTGTTCTCTATGGAGCTCAAGCATTCTTTATCTTTGACAGCAAACACATCAGCAGACAACACAGTGGTGCAGGAGAGGCAGATATGCACAGTGTTGTGAAGAAGATGATGCCCACCTTCAGTGCAGATCAGATCTTTTCCAGCTTGAGTGACACTGAGAAACTGAACAGTTCGTTGTATCAGTGTACTCTCTACAGTGATGTAGACCATATCAATGGCTCCATGACGTGTGACAGAGCTCTGCAAGTCTATGAAACTCTCCCGAAGCACCTTGGACAGCAAGGAGAGAAAGCAGTGCCTCTGTACGCATGGCTCTATCCTCTGAAGAATCTGGACAATTCAGTTGAAATCACGCTCCGATATTTCACAAAGGCAGAGGGTGTGCTGGACCATCTGAGGCAGGTCACCATGAGATGCCAGGAGATGACAGACGTCACCAATGGTTGTGTGATGAAATGGTTTCCTGATCTGAAGTATAAACTGTCTAGATTATCAGAGCTTCTGCAGAAGTACCAGTCTGAGTTTAAGAGAGAGCTGGCCATGGCAGTAAAGGCCATGAGAGAGAGTGAAGGGGTGGATGAAAACAGACTGAGAGACATTCTCCAGAACCATGACCAGTCTCCGTTCTGTCTTCAGTCTATACAGCTGTGGCTAAACAACAAGGCAGCAGAGGTGAAGGCTCTGAATGTCTGTAAAACAAGAAACATCCCCATAATGAAATCCCAGGAAGAGCTGGGCGGTGTCCTCAGATCCTCAAAGGACAGGCTGCTGTGTTTCACTCTGACCTCCCTGGAGGATGAAGATCCATTCCTCTCTACTTTGAAGCATTACATACACTCTGTCCAAGAGAACACCATGAACCAATCTGATCTCACTGGACAGCAGGAGACACAGCAACCATTCAAACCTCCAGATTTAACTCAGAAAATACAGTCTGCCCTTCGCTTGTTCATCAAATCCTATGAAGACAGCAGAGATGGAGAGAACATCAAGTTCATAGCAGCAGTTATACCAGATATCAGTGTTCCTGGATCCTCCATTCGTCTGTATCAACAAGGCAGTCTCATCACCACCAACTTCCAGCTGGGATTAAAACCTGATACATTCCAGGTAGCAGAGGTAAAACAGAGCTGTGTCCTCCTGAAGTTTCCAAGGTCAACCATCAGAAGACCTGAGAGGTACAGAGTAGAGTACAGAGTCATGACTACTGGTGTTAGCAAGGTTAGCAAACGGCCATGGAATGTAGTAGACACCCTGGCTCCTGCAGAAACCTGTCTGGTGCCACGTTTGAAACCGTTCGCACTGTACCAGATCAGGTACTCTGTTATAGAACACTCTGGTATGAGTGACTTCAGCAAGGTCATCGAGGTCATGACCCTGAGATCCCCACCTGAACAGCTGTTTGTGAGCCGGCTGCTGAACAAAACAAAGGAAACCGTCGAAGTGACTTGGCTCCAGCCTGAGTCTGAAGACGGTGCCTCTGTACTCCACTACAAAGTAGACTATAAAGAGGCAGGACTGGAGGGCTGGTCTACCATGGTAACAGAGGGACCTGAATGTAAATGCATCATAACTCCAAACCGCAGTACCTGCTACAGAGTCAGAGTGTCAGCTGTCTATGGAGAAGGAGACACCAGTGAAACCACCAGAGAGACAGATGTCCCAGTCAATGGTAAGCTACATCAAGTCAATCTAACTTGATATGCATGTTAATAACATTTTAATTCATAACTTTTGAACAAAAGTCTATCTATGATAAATATTTGGTCCAATTCTCACTACAACGTTTGGGAACCTCTGCCACATAGTCCAAACTAGAGGTCAACTGATTATGATTTTTCAACACCGATACCGATACCGATTATTGGAGGACCAAAAAAGCCGATACCGATTAATCGGACGATTTTTTATTTTATTTATTTGTAATAATGACAATTACAACAATACTGAATGAACACTTATTTTAACTTAATATAATACATCAATAAAATCAATTTAGCCTCAAATAAATAATGAAACATGTTCAATTTGGTTTAAATAATGGAAAAACAAAGTGTTGGAGAAGAAAGTAAAAGTGCAATATGTGCCATGTAAGAAAGCTAACGTTTAAGTTCCTTGCTCAGAACATATTAAAGCTGGTGGTTCCTTTTAACATGAGTCTTCAATATTCCCAGGTAAGAAGTTTTAGGTTGTAGTTATTATAGGAATTATAGGACTATTTCCCTCTATACCATTTGTATTTCATTAAACTTTGACTATTGGATGTTCTTATAGGCACTTTAGTATTGCCAGTGTAACAGTATAGCTTCCGTCCCTCTCCTCGCTCCTCCCTGGGCTCGAACCAGCAACACAACGACAACAGCCACCCTCGAAGCAGCGTTACCCATGCAGAGCAAGGGGAACAACCACTCCAAGGCTCAGAGCGAGTGACATTTGAAACGCTATTAGCGTGCACTAACTAGCTAGCCATTTCACTTCGGTTACACCAGCCTCATCTCGGGAGTTGATAGGCTTGAAGTCATAAACAGCGCAATGCTTGACGCACAACGAAGAGCTGCTGGCAAAACACACGAGAGTGCTGTTTGAATGAATGTGCGCGCCTGCTTCTGCCTACCACCGCTCAGTCAGATACTTAGATACTTGTATGCTTGTATGCTCAGTCAGATTATATGCAACGCAGGACACGCTAGATAATATCTAGTAATATCATCAACCATGTGTAGTTAACTAGTGATTATGATTGATTGATTGTTTTTTATAAGATAAGTTTAATGCTAGCTAGCAACTTACCTTGGCTTACTACTTTCGCGTAACAGGCAGTCTCCTTGTGGAGTGCAACGAGAGGCAGGTGGTTAGAGCGTTGAACTAGTTAACTGTAAGGTTGCAAGATTGAATCCCCCGAGCTGACAACGTGAAAATCTGTCGTTCCTGTCACGCCCTGGTCTTAGTATTATTTGTTTTATTTATTATTTTAGTTAGGTCAGGGTGTGACATGGGTTATGTGTGTATTTTGGGGTATTATATGGTAGAGCGGGGTGTTGGTTGTAGTGTATGGGTTTGTGTTGAGTGTATGTATCTAGCTGTGTCTATGGGTGTGTGTAGTTTTCTAGGAAAGTCTATGGTGGCCTGAATGGGTTCTCAATTAGAGACAGCTGGTTTCTGTTGTCTCTAATTGGGAACCATATTTAAGGCTGCCATAGGCTTTTAGCTGTTGTGGGTCATTGTATATGTATATGTCGACGTAAGTAGTTTGTGTGTGCACTTGCGTTTTAGGTTTCACGATCGTTTGTTGTTTGGTTAGTGTGTTAAGTGTTACGTGTTCATCTTCGTCGTTATAATTAAAGAAGATGTATTCAAGTCATGTTGCGCCTTGGTCCTCTCTTTCACGTCAACACGATCGTGACAGTTCCGCCCCTGAACAAGGCAGTTAACCCACCGCTCCTAGGCCGTCATTGAAAATAAGAATGTGTTCTTAACTGACTTGCCTAGTTAAATAAAGGTGTAAAAAAAAATATATATATAAGAAAATCGTCAAAATCAGTGTCCAAAAGTACCGATTTCCGATTGTCATGAAAACTTGAAATCGGCCCTAATTAGTCGGCCATTCCGATTAATCGGTCGACCTCTAGTCCAAACCCATTGTTAGTTTTTGTTGTAGAAGACATTTTGCAGTAGCCTAGGTTAAGAGCGTTGGACCAGTGAGCATTGGACCAGTAACCGAAAGGTTGCGAGTTCGAATCCCCGAGCTGATAAGGTGAAAAATGTGTCAATGTAATTAGCCCTTATTGCTCCTGTAAGTCGCTCTGGATAAGAGCGTCTGCTATGACTAAATGTATCTTTATACTGTATGCTTTATTATGTAAGCATTAACAATAGGACAAACTGTGCGTGGCCAGGGAAATACCGCACCTCAGTGGTGTGAAGTGTGATAATGCGCTTCTAAAATGGATCACACATTTCTGAGGGTGAAAATTCCCTCTGAAAACTAGTATTTTCCGCTAAAAAAACATTATTAATATATTAATATAACATCATTACTGGTGTTACATAGAGACATGTCTATCATTGAAACTTTCTACATACTGTAGTGATTTTTGTAACGACTCTCGTCGTTGGTTGAAGGAGAGGAGGACCAAATCGCAGCGTGGTATGTATCCATATTTATTTGAATACTTTTTTAAGACGAACAAAACAATAAACAAAACCCAACGACGCTACAGTCCTGAACTTGAGAATATATAAAACACAAATAACGCACGAAACAGGAACAATCACCCACAAACAAACAGTGAGAACAGCCTACCTTAATATGGTTCCCAATCAGAGACAACGTAAAACACCTGCCTCTGATTGAGAACCATATCAGGCCAATTAGACAACCCTAAACCAATGAAACACATAACATAGAATATACCCACCCAGCTCACGTCCTGACCAACTAAAAAAAGACTAAACAAAGGAAATAAGGTCAGGAACGTGACAATTTTATTCTACAATTTACTTTGCAGTCTGGTATTTAGACCTCTCAGAGAGAAAGGCCTCCCTCCTCCTAGAAGTGCTGAAACTCCAACCAGAGAAGAAACCAGTTGAGCTGAAGGGCTGGTCAAATGAAGAGAGTGAAGTGAGGAGTTTCCTTCAGTGTCTGTCCTACATCTCACAGCTGAGGTGAGTTGGATCAGTACATTTCAGGGATTGTAGTTGTCTGTCCCTGTATTTCCCTTTAGAGAGGATGCTTGTAGCTTTCTGCAGTCATTGTCTTTTTTAAGACATTGTCATATGAATCTTCAAATGTTATTGAATCTGGTAACATTTATACTCAGATTCCCTGAAATAACAAATGTTGCATTACCAAATGTTACCTAGATATTGTGAATTTTTCCATATACATTTATACGCAGAATATCTAATCTATAAAACCAAATGCATATTATGGAACTTTCTCTGTGACAGTGAGGTGTTAGGTTCTTATTTCTCAGAGTAAATAACTCACGGACACTAGAGAAGCTTTAACCAGGTTTAATTCTTCCATAATTCTTCTTCTATATTCATAGCACTGACGACATCAAGTTTGTGATTCTACAAACTAGTTGGATGCATTTTGCTGTTTGTTTTGGTTGTTTCAGATTATTTTGTGCCCAATAGAAAATGAATGGTAAATAATGTATTGTGTCATTTTGGAGTCACTTTTATAGTAAATAAGAATAGAATATGTTTCTGAACACTTCTACATGAATGTGGACGCTACCATGGTTACAGATAACCATGATCCTGAATGAATCCTGAATAATGATCGTGAATTTTTTTCAAAACATGTTTCTCAGGATATTAGTGTTTTATTTTTCATTAATCTTTAACTTTGACATTTTGATATTACAGTCAAAACATGTTTCTGTATTAGTGATATTAGTCTTTTTTTACTTTGACATTTCAGAGTATTTTGAATAGATTCAATCCATTTGAATTCCACACAATAACATGTCTAAAAGTCTCAGGGGATTGAATACTAATGGAGGACACTGTATGTACAAAAAGTGCTGTAATTTCTAAACAGTTCACCTGATTTGGATGAAAATACCTTCAGATTAAAGCTGACAGTCTGACCTTTAACCTCATAGTCATTGTATCATTTAGATACTTCTGGAGTACAGAGACAAAACAACAAGACATGTGTCTCTGTCCCAATACTTCTGGACTACAGTGTCTCCTAAATGTCTGATTTGATGTCCTCCATGTTTTGCTGTTTCAGCTGTGATGATGACAGGTTCTTCCAGACTGTGTGTGAATCCATCCCTGTGAGGTCCAGAGAAGAGGACCAGCAGTTGGCCTCTCTCCTCCAGGCCTTGGGCTCCACCCTGTCACTGGGAGGAGAGTTACCCAGGAAAACCTGCAGGTCTGTGGGGAGAGTCCTGGGTCTCTGTGCCTCCAGAGTGGACCTCACTCTCACCCCCAGCAAGATCTCTCTCAAAGGAGCCGCACTTCTTTTGAGACATGAGTCAAAGCTCCACAAGCTCAGGTATGTTCAGTAAGACAGCTTTTACAGGTCTATTGAATAGTTGATTTTCCTTACTGATCATTTTATCTGACAAGACTTCTCTGTTTCAAGTGACTTGAGTTTTGTCTTTTCATTCCAGGCTGAGTGTGGGTATGGCAGTGAAACTGTCCAGACTGGTTAGGAGGACAGGGAGAGGTTCTACTCCACTGACTGTCCCAGAACTCTCCCTGGTCCTAAAGAGCAGCCAGCCACCAGAGAGAGTGTTATCCAGGGCTCTGAGTAGTGTGGCGTCCCTGCTGAGACTCTGGAGGGTTCAGTGTCTGGACCTGACTGATTTCCAGATCCAGGGTCACTCTCTCATCACACTGCTGTGTCACCAGGGACCTCTCTCTCTCAGGTCAGTCTGAAGCTGATGTATTTTAAAAGTAGAAATAGTAACGTCATTCATGTGTTTTTCTTCATATTTCTGACTGCCTGTTTGTTCCTACCTCCTAGACTGAACTCAGACACTCTGCAGCATCTGACTGTAGTTTTGTATGAAGCTCAGGACAAGGACTTGACTCAGTGGTTCCTGGAGAAGGTTGGTGGAGACCTGACCTCCTGCAGGCTGGACTGGGAAGTGCTTCTCTCTCTGCTGCAGCATTCAACCCACAACATCACTGTGGACCTCAGGAAGAACAGGCTTCTAGAGAAGAACATCTCAGATCTTCTCCCCTTTCTGGGAAGGGTTACTCTCAAGAGGTGGGAGAACTTCTTTCTCTGATCAGACTTTCTAGAAATAATAAAATAACTATTTGTATCCAGTGACATGTTGTTCTGAGTTATCCTCTGTAATATCATTAGGTTTTTATTCAAGAGGTGGGAGATCTTTATTAAATATTTATAGACTTTAATTATTAATGTCCTATCCAGCCAGTTGTTGCTCTGTGAGTTATCCTTTATAAAACCTTGACATAACCACAACAATCCATTCTCCATGTTTGTTCAGGTCCAGTTCCAGCTTTGTAAAGTCCTCCATCAGACACATCTATGACAGTAGAGACAGTGACTGTGTGTCCAGTTTGTTGAGGTCTTCAGACCATTGGATCAACCTGAACAGCAGAGAGCTGGACAGAGTGGACTGTACTGCTCTGTGTTTTACCCTGCAGCACAGCCACCAAGTCAAAGTCAACCTGCTGTGGACCTCCATACCACCGGGGGAGATAGAGAGCATCCTGCCTCTTCTGGAGAGAGTCTCCCAACTCAGGTTTAGTTGGCACTCTTTGACCCTGCTAGAATGGATAGAACTATGAGGCTTTCCACTTCCTGACTGATGTAACCTCTAACCCTAACCTTAGTTTAATGTACTAACCTTAACCTCGGCTAGGGTTGGAATTGAAGGGGAACGCCTGGGAGTGGACCTGATAAACAGAGTTGTAGTGTGTTTATCAGTGTTTCAATGTGTGATGGTGTGTAAATAAGTCTCTCTCTCTCTCTGTCTCTCTCTCTCTCTCTTCTCTCTTTATCTCTCTTCTCTCTCTGTAGTGTTGACAGGATGTTACTGTTGAGTTTCCTCCAGTGCTGTGCTATCTCTCAGATCCAGCAGGGGGCACCATCATCACCACCAACAGCAGTATGGCTGCTCAGGTCTCTGCACAACATGCTGGACTTCTCCTGCTCCTCCTCTGTGGACCTGTCAGCTCAGGACCAGGAGAAGGCTCTGTGTCTGACCACTGACCACTGCAGGGCCATCAACTCTGTTCTGAAGCAGAACCAACACAGCACCCAGCTGGTCCAGAACCAGGTCCAACTCATCCTAAGAGACTGTGAGGTGGAGGACAGAGCACTGAGGGAGCTGCTTCCCATCCTGCATATCGTCAAGCTGAGGTTAGACACACAAAGACAAACATTTGACCAACTAGTTTATCAGTAGGAGTTAAACCTACTCTGTGTCATGATGTTGTCTCTGCTTCTTGTCCTCTCAGCCCCAGCAAAGCTCTGCTACTTCAGCTGCTGGACCTTGTGTGTGAGGGGATTGAAGAGGGGCTGCTGAGGCACGCAGAGTCCCTGTGCAGATCCCTGGATGGGGAGCTGGACCTCAGTGAGACCAGGCTGGACCGGAAAGCCTGTGGATCTCTGGCCCTGGTTCTGGAACACTCAGAGGGTCTGTCAGAACTGGACCTCAGCCACTGTCAACTCACAGACCACCACCTACAGCCCCTGATCACACACCTGCATAAAGTACAAGTCCTGGAGTGAGTGGCTTTCATTGTGTGTGTGTGTGTGTGTGTGTGTGTGTGTGTGTGTGTGTGTGTGTGTGTGTGTGTGTGTGTGTGTGTGTGTGTGTGACGTGTGTGTGTGACGTGTGTGTGTGACGTGTGTGTGTGACGTGTTTAACTATACTTTTGGGGACCAGAAGAGACAAACAAAAATTTGACCAACTGGGGACATTTTGTTGGTCCCCACAAGGTCAAATGCTATTTCAAGAGAGTTTAGGGTTAAGGTTAGAATTAGTGTTAGGTTTAGGGTTAGGAGCTAGGGTTAGGTTTAGGGTTAGGATCTAGGGTTAGGTTTAGGGTTAGGTTTAGGGTTAGGTTTAGGGTTAGGTTTTTATTTAAGGTACGGGTTAGGGTTTGAATTGTATGTCCCCACAAGGTTATGTGTACAAGACTGTGTATGTCACTACATGATAAATGTCTGATCTCTCTCTCTCTCTCTCTCTCTCTCTCTCTCTCTCTCTCTCTCTCTCTCTCTCTCTCTCTCTCTCTCTCTCTCTCTCTCTCTCTCTCTCTCTCTCTCTCTCTCTCTCTCTCTGTCTCTCTGTCTCTCTCTCGTAGCCTTAGTCACAATGACATCACTGATGCTCTGACTGACAAAATACTCCAACTGGTCTCTACCAACACTTCAATACACACCGTACGGTAAGGGTGTGTGTGACAGTGAGCAGAGCATGTGTGTGTGAGATCATATGGGTGTGTCTGTTGCTGGGGGCAACTGTTGGAGGATGGAGATGTGTTGTCTAATAATGTAATAATGTATCATGTTCTATAGACTCTTCAACAACAGAATCCAGGACAGAAGACCCTTCCTGACAGACAAGAGGTTTAACATCTGGTGAAACAACATCAGGTCTTAGTCCAGGAAGAGAAGGCTGAATCCAGGACAGAAGACCCTTCCTGACAGACAAGAGGTTTAACATCTGGTGAAACAACATCAGGTCTTAGTCCAGGAAGAGAAGGCTGAATCCAGGACAGAAGACCCTTCCTGACAGACAAGATAATGTTGTATAATAACACTATAATGTGGAACATAAACTGATGGAACATTTAATACAAAAGACACACAACAAACTGGTTGTTCCAGCTGGAACAGTCCGATCATTTATAAACTATAGTCAACAGACTCATTAAAGAGATTCTCTGCTACTTTTTGTTTACTTTTTAGCCAGTAGTGCTGATAGTAACACTCACAAGCCAAAAGTGGTCCCCGAAAATGTTGTACTACATCACATATGTTCACCACGTCATTGCTCTCTCTCTCTGCTGTGGCCCGCCCTGCAACCTCATTGGATAACCCTGGGCTGGCTTCTTGCTAGCTGTCACTCAAATACGAGGGGCTGAAGCTCATTAGATAGAACTCTAATTGCCCATGTGGAGGGAAATGGAGGGAAAATGGCGCGGCACAGTTTCAACAAATTGTCGTTTTCCATCTTGGGATTTTTGTGTCTTTTTGAGGTAAGACAGTGATTATGTATGAATTAGCTACATATTGAAACATCCAGCCCAAAGTGTGAGATTAAAAATAAAGAAAACATGTTCTTATTGGCTAAAGTACCGGAGCATGTCTTAAAGGTCCTTGTACCTCCATTTGTTGTAAATATTAGAGGTAAATATGTATTCCATTTGATCTAACTGTAGCCTATGACATTTGTTTTGTGCATATAATTGTGATAATGTAGCAATAATGTAGTGATTATGTCACTTTAATAACTCTAACTCATGTACATATTATCTCAATTACCTCAAATAACCTCCTCATTGACTCTGTACCGTAACACCCTGTATATAGCCTCCACATTGACTCTGTACCGTAATACCCTGTATATAGCCTCCACATTGACTCTGTACCGGTACCCCCTGTATATAGCCTCCACATTGACTCTGTACCGTAATACCCTGTATATAGCCTCCACATTGACTCTGTACCGTAATACCCTGTATATAGCCTCCACATTGACTCTGTACCGGTACCCCCTGTATATAGCCTCCACATTGACTCTGTACCGTAATACCCTGTATATAGCCTCCACATTGACTCTGTACCGTAATACCCTGTATATAGCCTCCACATTGACTCTGTACCGTAATACCCTGTATATAGCCTCCACATTGACTCTGTATCGGTAACCCCTGTATTTTGCCTCGCTATTGTTATTTACTGCTGCTCTTTAATCATTTGTTTTCTTATCTCTTACTTTTATGGGGGTGTTTTCTTAAAACTGCATTGTTGGTTAAGTGCTTGTAAGTTCTACACCTGTTGTGTTCAGCATTTCACTGTAAGGTCTACAACACCTGTTGTATTCAGCATTTCATTGTAAGGTCTACTACACCTGTTGTATTCATCATTTCATTGTAAGGTCTACTACACCTGTTGTATTCAGCATTTCACTGTAAGGTCTACTACACCTGTTGTATTCAGCATTTCACTGTAAGGTCTACTACACCTGTTGTATTCAGCATTTCACAGTAAGGTCTACTACACCTGTTGTATTCAGCATTTCACTGTAAGTTCTACACCTGTTGTATTCAGCATTTCACTGTAAGGTCTACACCTGTTGTATTCAGCATTTCACTGTAAGGTCTACTACACCTGTTGTATTCAGCATTTCACTGTGAGGTCTACACCTGTTGTATTCAGCATTTCACTGTAAGGTCTACACCTGTTATATTCAGCATTTCACTGTAAGGTCTACTACACCTGTTGTATTCAGCATTTCACTGTAAGGTCTACACCTGTTGTATTCAGCATTTCACTGTATGTTCTACACCTGTTGTGTTCAGCATTTCACTGTAAGTTCTACACCTGTTGTGTTCAGCATTTCACTGTATGTTCCTCACCTGTTGTGTTCATGTGACTAATAAAGTTTGATGTGATTATCAGTTGATGATGTCTTTCTTTCCTTTTGTTTCCATAACAACCATCTAGGGACAGGTGTTGGAAATGAGTTTAGGCTAGAAACACTATAGTGTATCTGAAGATTGTTTAATATGTTGATGTGTTGGTCCTTGTCTCTATCCAAATAAAACAAAACAAAAACGTTTTAAGTCTTTCTTTTCTGATATCAAAACAGATAAACCTCCCAAAAGTTTACTTTTTTTGACCGTGTAAATCATTTATGAATATTTAGTATTTGTGTTTTTAATAAATGAACCATGAGACACATGATTGATGTTTGTTACTGTGTTTTCTCTGAAGGTTGAAATCATTACTAGTAAAACATCACTTTCAGGTTATTGCTGGTATGAAAGCGATCCCACCCCAAGTGTGTATCTTTTCATGACGATGTAAAAGTTGTTAGTTGAAGACATCTCCCTCTGACAGGCCGATCTCGGGAAAGCCGGACCCGCCCATTTACCAGGATGCACCATATTAGGTCAATGACGTCGTACGGAATCTCCTTTTGGAACGTTCCATTTCTTGGAAACATAGAAGTTCTAACTTGTTGTCTTTACTGAAAAATACCAGTTAAATTACATATTCAAATAAATCAAACTTTATTTGCCACATGCGCCGAATACAACAAGTGTAGACTACCGTGAAATGCTTACTTACAATCCCTTAACCAACAGTGCAGTTCAAGAAGAAGAAAATATTTACCAAGTAGACTAAAATAAAAAGTAAAACGATAACAACAACGAGGCTATATACAGGGGGTACCGGTACCGAGTCAGTGTGGAGGTTATATACAGGGGGCACCGGTACAGAGTCAATGTGGAGGCTATATACAGGGGGGTACCGGTACAGAGTCAATGTGGAGGCTATATACAGGGGGTACCGCTACCAAGTCAGTGTA
Organism: Salvelinus namaycush; assembly: GCF_016432855.1. NCBI lineage: Eukaryota > Metazoa > Chordata > Actinopteri > Salmoniformes > Salmonidae > Salvelinus > Salvelinus namaycush. The sequence goes on from NW_024061497.1 coordinate 67,207, forward strand.
GAGGCTATATACAGAGGGTACCGGTACCGAGTCAGTGTGGAGGCTATATACAGGGGGTACCGGTACCGAGTCAGTGTAGAGGCTATATACAGGGGGTACCGCTACAGAGTCAGTGTAGAGGCTATATACAGGGGGTACCGGTACCAAGTCAGTGTAGAGGCTATATACAGAGGGTACCGGTACCGAGTCAGTGTGGAGGCTATATACAGGGGGTACCGGTACCGAGTCAGTGTAGAGGCTATATACAGGGGGTACCGGTACAGAGTCAGTGTAGAGGCTATATACAGGGGGTACCGGTACAGAGTCAGTGTAGAGGTTATATACAGGGGGCACCGCTACAGAGTCAGTGTAGAGGCTATATACAGGGGGTACCGGTACAGAGTCAGTGTAGAGGCTATATACAGGGGGTACCGGTACAGAGTCAGTGTTGAGGCTATATACAGGGTGTTACGGTACAGAGTCAATGTGGAGGCTATATACAGGGTGTTACGGTACAGAGTCAATGTGGAGGCTATATACAGGGGGTACCGGTACAGAGTCAGTGTCGAGGCTATATACAGGAGGTACCGGTACAGAGTCAGTGTAGAGGCTATATACAGGGGGTACCGGTACAGAGTCAGCGTGGAGGCTATATACAGGGGGTACCGCTACAGAGTCAGTGTAGAGGCTATATACAGGGGGTACCGGTACAGAGTCAGTGTAGAGGCTATATACAGGGGGTACCGGTACAGAGTCAGTGTTGAGGCTATATACAGGGTGTTACGGTACAGAGTCAATGTGGAGGCTATATACAGGGTGTTACGGTACAGAGTCAATGTGGAGGCTATATACAGGGGGTACCGGTACAGAGTCAGTGTCGAGGCTATATACAGGAGGTACCGGTACAGAGTCAGTGTCGAGGCTATATACAGGGGGTACCGGTACAGAGTCAGCGTGGAGGCTATATACAGGGGGTACCGGTACCAAGTCAGTGTAGAGGCTATATACAGGGGGTACCGCTACAGAGTCAGTGTAGAGGCTATATACAGGGGGTACCGGTACCAAGTCAGTGTAGAGGCTATATACAGAGGGTACCGGTACCGAGTCAGTGTGGAGGCTATATACAGGGGGTACCGGTACCGAGTCAGTGTAGAGGCTATATACAGGGGGTACCGGTACAGAGTCAGTGTAGAGGCTATATACAGGGGGTACCGGTACAGAGTCAGTGTAGAGGTTATATACAGGGGGCACCGCTACAGAGTCAGTGTAGAGGCTATATACAGGGGGTACCGGTACAGAGTCAATGTGGAGGCTATATACAGGGGGTACCGGTACAGAGTCAATGTGGAAGCTATATATAGGGGGTACCGCTACAGAGTCAGTGTAGAGGCTATTTACAGGGGGCACCGGTACAGAGTCAGTGTAGAGGCTATATACAGGGGGTACCGGTACAGAGTCAGTGTTGAGGCTATATACAGGGTGTTACGGTACAGAGTCAATGTGGAGGCTATATACAGGGTGTTACGGTACAGAGTCAATGTGGAGGCTATATAAAGGGGGTACCGGTACAGAGTCAGTGTAGAGGCTATATACAGGGGGTACCGGTACAGAGTCAGTGTAGAGGCTATATACAGGGGGTACCGCTACAGAGTCAGTGTAGAGGCTAAATACAGGGGGGTACCGGTACCGAGTCTGTGTAGAGGCTATATACAGGGGGCACCGGTACCGAGTCAGTGTGGAGGCTATATACAGGGAGCACCGGTACCGAGTCTGTGTAGAGGCTATATACAGGGGGTACCGGTACAGAGTCAGTGTAGAGGCTATATACAGGGGGTACCGGTACCGAGTCTGTGTAGAGGCTATATACAGGGGGCACCGGTACCGAGTCAGTGTGGAGACTATATACAGGGGGCACCGGTACTGAGTCAGTGTGGAGGCTGTATACAGGGGGTACTGGTACCGAGTCAGTGTGGAGGCTATATACAGGGGGCACCGCTACAGAGTCAGTGTAGAGGTTATATACAGGGGGTACCGGTACAGAGTCAGTGTAGAGGCTATATACAGGGGGTACCGGTACAAAGTCAGTGTAGAGGCTATATACAGGGGGTACCGGTACCGAGTCAGTGTAGAGGCTATATACAGGGGGTACCGGTAACGAGTCTGTGTAGAGGCTATATACAGGGGGTACCGGTACCGAGTCAGTGTGGAGGCTTTATACAGGGGGCACCGCTACAGAGTCAGTGTAGAGGCTATATACAGGGGGTACCGGTAACGAGTCTGTGTAGAGGCTTTATACAGGGGGTACCGGTACCGAGTCAGTGTAGAGGCTATATACAGGGGGTACCGGTAACGAGTCTGTGTAGAGGCTATATACAGGGGGTTCCGCTACAGAGTCAGTGTGGAGGCTATATACAGGGGGTACCGGTACAAAGTCAGTGTAGAGGCTATATACAGGGGGTACCGCTACAGAGTCAGTGTAGAGGCTATATACAGGGGGTACCGGTACAGAGTCAACGTGGAGGCTATATACAGGGGGTACCGGTACAGAGTCAATGTGGAGGCTATATACAGGGGGTACCACTACAGAGTCAGTGTAGAGGCTATATACAGGGGGTACCGGTACAGAGTCAATGTGGAGGCTATATACAGGGGGTATCGGTACAGAGTCAGTGTAGAGGTTATATACAGGGGGCACCGCTACAGAGTCAGTGTAGAGGCTATATACAGGGGCTACCGGTACAGAGTCAGTGTAGAGGCTATATACAGGGGGTACCGGTACAGAGTCAGCGTGGAGGCTATATACAGGGGGTACCGCTACAGAGTCAGTGTAGAGGCTATATACAGGGGGTACCGGTACCGAGTCAGTGTGGAGGCTATATACAGGGGGTACTGGTACTGAGTCAGTGTGGAGGCTATATACAGGGGGTACTGGTACTGAGTCAGTGTGGAGGCTATATACAGGGGGTACTGGTACTGAGTCAGTGTGGAGGCTATATACAGGGGGTACTGGTACTGAGTCAGTGTGGAGGCTATATACAAGTGGTACCGGTACAGAGTCAATGTGGAGGCTATATACAGGGGGCAACGGTACCGAGTCAGTGTGCAGGCGTACAGGCTAGTGGAGGTAACCATGTCTTAGCCTGGTAGTGTAATAACCATGTCTTAGCCTGGTAGTGTAATAACCATGTCTTAGCCTGGTAGTGTAATAACCATGTCTTAGCCTGGTAGTGTAATAACCATGTCTTAGCCTGGTAGTGTAATAACCATGTCGTAGCCTGATAGTGTAATAACCATGTCGTAACCTGATAGTGTAATAACCATGTCGTAGCCTGGTAGTGTAATAACCATGTCGTAACCTGGTAGTGTAATAACCATGTCGTAGCCTGATAGTGTAATAACCATGTCGTAGCCTGATAGTGTAATAACCATGTCGTAACCTGATAGTGTTATAACCATGTCGTAACCTGATAGTGTAATAACCATGTCGTAGCCTGATAGTGTAATAACCATGTCGTAACCTGATAGTGTAATAACCATGTCGTAACCTGATAGTGTAATAACCATGTCGTAACCTGATAGTGTAATAACCATGTCGTAGCCTGATAGTGTAATAACCGTGTCGTAGCCTGATAGTGTAATAACTGTGTCGTAGCCTTATAGTGTAATAACCGTGTCGTAGCCTGATAGTGTAATAACCATGTCGTAGCCTGATAGTGTAATAACCATGTCGTAGCCTGATAGTGTAATAACCATGTCGTAGCCTGATAGTGTAATAACCATGTCGTAGCCTGGTAGTGTAATAACCATGTCGTAGCCTGATAGTGTAATAACCATGTCGTAGCCTGATAGTGTAATAACCATGTCGTAGCCTGATAGTGTAATAACCATGTCGTAGCCTGATAGTGTAATAACCATGTCGTAGAATGATAGTGTAATAAACATGTCGTAGCCTGATAGTGTAATAACCATGTCGTAGTCTGATAGTGTAATAACCATGTCGTAGCCTGGTAGTGTAATAACCATGTCGTAGCCTGATAGTGTAATAACCATGTCGTAGCCTGATAGTGTAATAACCATGTCGTAGCCTGATAGTGTAATAACCATGTCGTAGCCTGATAGTGTAATAACCATGTCGTAGAATGATAGTGTAATAACCATGTCGTAACCTGATAGTGTAATAACCATGTTGTAGCCTGATAGTGTAATAACCATGTCGTAACCTGATAATGTAATAACCATGTCGTAACCTGATAGTGTAATAACCATGTCGTAACCTGATAGTGTAATAACCATGTCGTAGCCTGATAGTGTAGGGCAGGCTAACTGCAATAAAGAGAGACTGTATTCAGCTAAAACTGATCATTCAGACTTTATATACTAGAATGTGTTATAATAGTGCATGACGGGTCCTTCTAGAACAGACTTGATGTTAAACTGCTGAAGCTCCTAAGTTAAAGCATCAGACTCAGACTGCAACAGACCACTGACTGCTCACTGCTGTAGTTCATTCATTCAGCAAGCAGCCTGGAAACTCCAGAGACAAGTTCCGCATCATAGTTTACACGTCATTAAGATTATAACTCCTATAGCTTTTAATAGACCGACCAACCGGCTTCATTCATAATGCATGATTGAAATGATAATCATTGCCCGGGACTAAACTAGCTGGGGAATGTTCTCTGAGCAGGACCCAACGTTTTGGAACGTTCAGATGTCATGAACAAACATGCCTCTCTGACATTTAGAATAGTGATTCAGTTCGGGTCTATATCAGGTAATTATATCTGTAACATTCGACAACGTTTGAACGTTGCTCTGAGGTGTATTCATTAGGAACCAAACGAACAGAAACCGTCCGAAACAGGGAGGGACTAACCTGAACTTGTCCAGTGAGAAACACTCGTTTTTGTTGCAAAACGTTTTGCAACGATTTGCACGATTGAATACACCCCTGGAAAGTATGAGACAGCGTTCCAGCTGGTGGTTACTACAACAAACCACTTTCAGGAGCCAAACGCTGTCGAATGATGCCGATAGAAATGACAAGAATAGAGCGGGCGTGATTTCTTATTCTAAATGTCAGAGATATGTTTGTCCTACGTCGTGTATTTCTATCTGAACATTGAAAAATGTTGCGTCTTGCTGAACCGCCCCAATAATGTTTTTATACACGGAGATATAAGTGAAAGTAAAATAGGTATAGCTACACACAAGGCCACTGCAGCAGAGACAGATTTCAGAGACACGAGGTAAGGGTTTTCAAACAATTTATCATAATAACCGGTTAAATGAAGGTTAGGCCCTACTTGTTACATTTTAGCTGGTCTAGACTAAACTTCATAAAGAGGTTGAGAAATTGAGAGTCAGACGAATTGTTAAAGGATCTGCAGTCCATAAATCTGTCTAGTAGATTTAGTTGTCTATAGGACGTATACAAACTAGTTTTATTTGTTTCCTTATATCCTAAATAATATAATTTCAGGTTGTATTGTCATCCGCTGATCCACGTTAGGATGAATCCTGCTAGTCTCCACTCAGGCGGAGAGAGAAAGACGATTAAACGATAAGTTAGGCAACAATCTGCAATATAACTGTGGCCATTTCATTGAACGATTCTTGAAGAATAGAATTTAGAAATACCTCATCTGTGCGCAGTATAGCCCTATATAGGACGCAGCGCATTGGCGGCCTTGGTGGCTACAATGCGGGGCCGGAAAATAACAGGTGACATTCTTTAGTGGGGGTAGCCTACTTGTTTCCCGGAAACCCTGTTACTGAAGGCATTTGTATCTATAATCCGTTGTCCGTCGGACCGGATTGTGTGTGGATATCTTTAGAAAATACTGTATAGAAACCATCTGAACCGAACTTTTCTCCAAGCCGGCACCTATAACTTGGCTGTATTAGGCTACGAGGAAGCGCGTCTTGCGCGCTGTCTACCACAGCCAAGGTGCCGGTTTGGAGAAACGTTCGGTTCAGACTGTTTCTATAGGTCTACAGATATCCACACATGATTGAATCCTGACCGACGGACAAGGAGTTACGGATTATCGATATTCAATAACAGGATTTTCGGAAACAAGTAGCCTACCCGCCTACAAAATGTTGTCAGTAATTTTCGAGGCTCCGCATTTTAGCCACCGAGGACGCCAATGCGTGCATGCGCAGAATCCTATATAGGGGTAACCATAGAAACAAGAATGAATGGAAAATCTTCTCCATTCAAGTCAATGACGTCATAATGGGTGGAATGGCGGCCATTTTGAGTGTACCCATGGTTCAGAATGTACAGGTTAAGACAAGAGGATTATAATATCCCTTAACTCTTTGCGCTACTATATTTTTTTTATATAATCAATGCTTATCTTATAAAATTCCACATGGAAATATCACTCTGTCTGGCTCTTCCCATCTTCAATCTCATCAGCTAACTATTCAGCTGTGTATGAATAAGATGTATCTTATATGCTAACATTAGCTATTAGGGTAGATGGTTGTCTTCAACCTGTCCAGCTAGCGATGTCAGCTATGTATGAATAAGTTGTATCTTATATGCTAAAGTTAGCTAGCAGGCTAGATGGTTGTCTTCAACCCATCTTCAACCTGATCAGCTAGCTGTGTATGAATAAGTTGTATCTTATATGCTAACGTTAGCTAGCAGGCTAGATTGTTGACTTTTTCTGACATTCTCTTATGATCTGCTTCTGACCGCTTACCTTCTGCCAAAGCTGCTACGTAGCTACAACTCTTGAGCTGGTCCCATGGTTGAATCAGAGCGGTAGAACCTCCTTGGGTTCTGTTCTGTTTTTTTCTTGTCTGAGTATCCTCGTTTCACTGCCAAAATAAAATGAAAGCATCTAGTGTTCAGCAAAATAACACAATGTCAAATTGGGCTCCCGAGTGCCGCAGCGGTCTAAGGCACTGCATCTCAGTGCAAGAGGCGACACTGCAGGCCCTGGTTCGAATCCAGGCTGCATCACATCCGGCAGTGATTGTATCCGCCATAGGGCGGCGCACAATTGGCCCGAGTTTGGCCGGGGTAGGCTCTCATTGTAAATAAGAATTTGTTTTCCTAACTGACTTGCCTAGTTAAATAAAGGTAAAAAGAAAAAATACAGGTAGCCTTAACATCCAATCACAATAACTGTTACTTTCTAGAAACAAAGAACTTTCTTCTGACACTCGTCAGTCTATTCTTGTTATGAGAAATGAGAAATTGCCGAGAAACTGAAGATCTTGTACAACGCTGTATACTACTCCCTTATCAGAACAGCACAAACTGGTTCTAACCAGAATAGAAAGAGGAGTGGGAGGCCCCGGTGCACAACTTAGCAAGAGGACAAGCACATTAGAGTGTCTACTTTGAGAAACAGACGCCTCACAAGACCTCAACTGGCAGCTTCATTAAATAGTACCCGCAAAACACCAGTCTCAACGTCAACAGTCAAGAGGCGACTCCGGGATGCTGGCCTTCTAGGTAGAGTTGCAAAGAAAAAGCCATATCTCAGACTGGCCAATAAAAATAAAATATTAAGATGGGCAAAAGAACACAGACACTGGACAGAGGAAGATTGGAAAAAAGTGTTATGGACAGGCTAATCTATGTTTGAGGTGTTCGGATCATAAAGAAGAACATTCATGAGATGCAGAAAAAATGAAAAGATGCTGGAGGAGTGCTTGATGCCATCTGTCAAGCATGGTGGAGGCGATGTGATGGTCTGGGGGTGCGTTGGTGGTGGTAAAGGGGAGATTTGTACAGGGTTAAAGGGATCTTGAAAAAGGAAGGCTATCAACCCATTTTGCAACGCCATGCCATACCCTGTGGACGGTGCTGAATTGGAGCCAATTTCCTCCTACAACAGAACAATGACCAAAAGCACAGCTCCAAACCATGCAATAACTATTTAGGGAAGAAGCAGTCACCTGGTATTCTGTCTATAATGGAGTGGCCAGCACAGTCACCGGATCTCAACCCTATTGAGCTGTTGTGGGAGCAGCTTGACAGTATGGTACGTAAGAAGTAACCCTCAAGCCAATCCAACTTGTAGGAGGTGCTTCAGGAATCATGGGGTGAAATCTCTTCAGTTACCTCAACAAATTGACAGCTAGAATGCCAAAGGTCTGCATGGCTGTAATTGCTGCAAATGAGGATTATTTGACAAAAGCAAAGTTTGAAGGACACAATTATTATTTCAGTTGAAAATCATTTTTTATAACCTTGTCAACATCTTGACTATATTTCCTATTCATTTTTCAACTCATTTCATGTATGTTTTCATGGAAAACAAGTACATTTCTAAGTGACCCCAAACTTTTGAACGGTAGTGTATATTGGGAGTAATGCCTTTCCTCAGTGTGTTTATATGTGCAAAAGTAAAATAAAATCTTGGTCGAACAAGAGTCGTCTATTCTTTCCGAAATTTTCAAAAGTGTATTTTTCTATATAGTGTCTAACTCTTCTGTCTGTGTCAGCAGGAAGTGTCTAAACTCTTCTGTCTGTGTCAACAGGAAGTGTCTAAACTCTTCTGTCTGTGTCAGCAGGAAGTGTCTAAACTCTTCTGTCTGTGTCAGCAGGAAGTGTCTAAACTCTTCTGTCTGTGTCAACAGGAAGTGTCTAAACTCTTCTGTCTGTGTCAGCAGGAAGTGTCTAAACTCTTCTGTCTGTGTCAACAGGAAGTGTCTATCTCACAACTTGATGAAACCTTCTTGCGCAGACATTTAGAAACGAAACATGCCAATTAAAAAAATAAGCCACAGGAGTTTTTTGAGCGAGAATTACGCAGACTTTCGAGTAGTAAGACAGGTATAAAAGCATCAGATACCATTAATAAGAAGGGGCTAGAAGCGTCTTATGTGGTGAGCTACCGAGTGGCTAGGACAGGCAAGCCCCATACTATTGTGGAGGACTTAATTCTTCCTGCTAACGCGGATATGTCTGGGACAACGCTGGGGGAAAATGCCCAAAAACATATACAGACAATGCCTTCATCAAACAACACTGTTTCACGATGCATCAGTGACATGGCAGGAGATGTCTTGAAACTATTACTGCTTCGCGTACAAGCCAGTGAATTCTATGCATTACAGCTGGATGAGTCAACAGACATGGCGGGCCTGACACAGCTCCTGGTATATGTCTGTTATGTTCATGGGGAGGGGGGGGGGGGGGGTCAATTAAGGAAGACATCGTCTTCCCAAAACCAGGACAACAGGAGAAGATATTTTAAAAGTACTGGACAGCTTTGTGACATCAAATGGACTTTGGTGGTCAAGATGTGTTGGTGTCTATACTGATGCCGCTAAAGCCATGACAGGGAGACATAGTGGAGTGGTAACGCGTGTGCAAGCAGTTGTTTCCGAATACACTTGGGTACACTGCAGCATCCACCCAGAGGCTCTTGCTGCCAAAGGAATGCTTGACAGATTGAAAGATGTTTTGGACTCTAGAGTGAAAATAGTTAACTTTGTTAAAGCAAGGCCCCTGAACTCTTGTGTATTTTTTGCATTAATATCAGGAATCAAGGTAAGACCCAAGTGCAGACTGTGTTGAAGTAACAATGTTTATTGTACAACAGGGGCAGGCAAACGACAGGTCAAGGCAGGCAGTGGGTGGATAATCCAGAGGTGGGGCAACGGTACAGGACGGCAGGCAGGCTCAGGGTCAGGCAGAGTGGTCAGGCGGGTGGGTACAGGGTCAGGACAGGCAAGAGTCAAAAACCAGGAGGAGGAGAAAAAGAGAGACTGGGGAAAACCAGGAGCTGGTTGGCTTGAACAAACAAGACGAACTGCCACAGACAGACAGAAAACACAGGTATAAATACCAGGGGATAATGGGGAAGATGGGCGACACCTGGAGGGGGTGGAGACAAGTACAAGGACAGGTGAAACAGATCAGGGTGTGACAATTATAAAATGATATGGGGAGCGACCATGTAATGCTTTTACAACATACATACTGTAAGTGCGCTGGTAATCGAGAGGCAAAGTATCGACACGTTTTTTTTATTGAGAGACGAGCTTAAAGTTTTCTTTACTGACCATAATTTTCACTTGTCTGACCACTTGTATGATGACGAGTTTCTCACACGACTGGTCTATCTGGGTGATGTTTTTTCTCGCCTGAATGATCTGAATCTAGGATTACGGGGGCTCTCGGCAACTATATTCAATGTTCGAGACAAAATTGAGGCTATGATTAAGAAGTTGGAGATCTTCTCTGTCTGCATTAACAAGGACAACACACAGGTCTTTCCATCATTGTATGATTTTTTGTGTGCAAATGAACTCAAGCTTACTGACGTTGTCAAATGTGATATAGCGAAGCACCTGAGTGAGCTGGGTGCGCAATTACACAGGTACTTTCCCGAAACGGACGACACAAACAACTGATTCATTTTCTCTTTCATTCCCTGCCTCCAGTCAACTTACTGACTTCGGCCTCTTAAAATAATCAATCTACAATCAATGTCCACTGTAGATGCACTATCCTCAACCTGGATGAGTAATTAGTATCAATTAGTATATTAGCATAATATTATAACATTAAATAAAAAGTATAATGTTAATATAACACAGTAATGTATTATATTAATTATGTAATGTTAGTATATTCATATAATTTAATATAATAGCATACTATGTAAAACTAGTATAATATTAATATATTAATTATATAATGTTAGTATATTCATATCATTTAATATAATAGTATACTATATAAAACGAGTATAATATTAATATATTAATTATATAATGCTAGTATATTAATATAATTTAATATAATAGTATACTATATAAAACTAGTATAATATTAATTCCAATTGGACAATACAGCAGTTCAAGAAATACACAACCAACATTTATCATTTTTGTTTTGTTTTGTTTTCATTAAATCCTTGTGCAAGAAAAATGGTCTCCATTGGTGGTTAGTCTCCAGTTTGTTAAAACCTCTACCGCTTCTCCCTCCCGGATCCGGGATCCTCCTCACCAAAAAAGCCGACTAGCATAGCCTAGCCTAGCGCCACAGGGATATCATATAATATAATTTCATGAAATCACAAGTCCAATACAGCAAATGAAAGATAAACATCTTGTGAATCCAGCCATCATTTCCGATTTTTTAAATGTTTTACAGCGAAAACACTATGTATTTATATTAGCTAACCACAATAGCCAAACACACAACTGCATGTTTTCACCATGTTTCCACCGCATAGGTAGCTTTCACAAAACCCAGAAATAGAGATAAAATTAATCACTAACCTTGAACAACTTCATCAGATGACAGTCTTATAACATCATGTTATACAATACATTTATGTTTTGTACGAAAATGTCGCTTATTTGAGGTATAAATCATAGTTTTACATTGCGCCACCATCACAAATAGCACCAAAGCAGCCAGAATAATTACAGAGAGCAACGTGAAATACATAAATACTCATCATAAAACATTTATGAAATATACACGGTGTACAGAAAGAGAAACATCTTGTGAATCCAGCCAATATTTCCGATTTTTTAAGTGTTTTACAGCGAAAACACAATATAGAATTATATTAGCTTACCACAATAGCCAAACACACAAAAACATTTATTCACCGCCAACATTGCTTTCGCAAAAACCAGCAATAGATATAAAATGAATCACTAACCTTTGGACAACTTCATCAGATGACAGTCTTATAATATCATGTTATACAATACATTTATGTTTTGTTCGAAAATGTGCATATTTAGAGCTGCAAATCGTGGTTATACATTGTGAATACATAGCAACAATTCAGCAGAATGTCTGGAGATATTTTGGACACTCACCTAATCTAACCAAAGAACTCATCATAAACTTTACTAAAAAATACTTGTTGTACAGCAAATGAAAGATACACTGGTTCTTAATGCAACCGCTGTGTTAGATTTTTAAAAATAACTTTAGTAGAACATACAGCATGCAATATTGTGAGACAGCGCTCACATATTCTCCGCCTTGTTGGAGCCAACATTTACCACAAAAATACGAAATAACATCATAAATATTCTCCTACTTTTGCTGATCTTCCATCAGAATGTTGTGCAAGGAGTCCTAGGTCCAGAATAAATCGTTGTTTGGTTTTAGAATGTCCATTTCTTCTGTCGAATTAGCAACCTTGGCTAGCCATGTCGAGCTCACGTGTCCTTCATCTCTTGGCGCATTGAACGAAAAATTCCAAAATTCCCAATAAACGTCGACTAAACTGGTCAAACTGGGTTGAAAATCCATCTTTATGATGTTATTATCATATGTATCAAATAAAATCAGAGCCGGAGCAATTCGCCGTGTATACCGAACGCTTTTCAGAAGACAATGTGAGGTTTCCCCTGCGCACCGTCGAAAACTGACAAAATACCGGACCTGCCACTCCAAAAGCTCTTATTCGGCCTCACATCAAGCTAGACACCCCATTCAACCTTCTACTGCCTGTTGACATCTAGTGGAAGGCGTATGAAGTGCATACAGATCCATAAATAAAAGCCAGTTGAATAGGCAGGCCCTGACACAGAGCCTCGTTTTCAGATGTTTCACTTCCTGTATGGAAGTTTGCTGCCAAATGAGTCCTGCTTTACTCACAGATATAATTCAAACAGTTTTAGAAACTTCAGAGTGTTTTCTATCCAATAGTAATAATAATATGCATTTTGTATGATCTAGAACAGAGTACGAGGCCGTTTAATTTGGGCACGATTTTTTCCAAAGTGAAAACAGCGCCCCCCTATTAAGAAGAAGGTAATGCTAAGTACTAACTTGTCAGTAATCAGAACCATTCATGCAGAATGATGAGTTCAACGTTTCTAAAGTTGCTGTATCACGTCAACCTTTTTGTAATGTCCCGACCCATCCAGGCTGTGATTGGTCGGTTCACGAAAAGTGACATTGATGAGCGCTTGTTTCAACAAAATGCACCCGATATAACTAAATAGCCAGACCCAAACATTGCTTATCTTATCCCTATTGTCTTCTGTCTTACCGCTTCAGCTGCATAACCCTTGACTAACAGTTGAACTGGTATCGCTGCTCTCTCTGCTCTCTCTCCTCTCTGCTGCCAGTGCCTTCAGGCTCCCTATGCTGAGATGATTGACTGGTAACTGCGCCAAATTAATCATTTGTTATTTTAAAACATTTGGCTGCATCAGCCTCAAGGGACTTCAACCTCTTCTCTCTCCTCTGCTCCACTTCACTCTTTATCCAAATGTCACCACTTAACAGAGATGGGAAAGGGGCGGGGCCAGGTAAAGTTAGAATGGACTAGACCCAAAGTAATTGGCTGGGAGAGAGAGGCTGACAGATGTAATACCCAACCACAGTGGCAGTGGGCCGGCAGCCCACTCGCCTGGGCCAGTCAGACATAGAGCACTTGGTTGTTTTTATTTATGTGGGGGCTGGGGTTATTTATATATTTTGCGTTGCATCGGCCCCAATTGTCAAGCGGCCCACTGGGAACACCCGGTGCTCCAGATGGCCAGTCCGTCATTGGCTCAGAGTATCCTGCCTTGGCAAATTGCGCTGTTAAGACACTGATGCCCTTTGCAACCACGTACCTATGTGAGAGTGGATTATTGGCCCTCACTAGCATGAAAACTAAATACAGGCACAGACTGTGTGTGGAAAATAATTTAAGACTGAGACTCTCTCCAATACAACCCAACATTGTAGAGTTATGTGCATCCTTTCAAGCACACCCTTCTCATTAACCTGTGGTGAGTTATTCACCAATTTTTTTATATGTAAGTTGGTTAAATAAAGAGCAAAATTATTGATTATTATTATATTATTATTTGTGCCCTGGTCCAATAAGAGCTCTTTGTCACTTCCCACGAGCCAGGTTGTGACAAAAACATTAATTCTTATGTTTTAGTAAATGTATCGTATAGTGTGTGTGTGGCAGGCTTACAATGATGGCAAAAAAACACAGTTTGAGAGTGCGCTGACCCTGGTGCTAGAGGGGGTACAGCTGGAGGTTGAATGTTTGAAGGGGTACAGGATTAACTTCTTGTCAATAGGGGGAGCTGTTAGCACTATGTTTTCTTGATGTTCCCAAATTAAACTGCCTCGTACTCAATTCTTGCTCGTACAATATGCATATTATTATTACTATTGGATAGAAAACACTCTCTAGTTTCTAAAACCGTTTGAATTATGTCTGTGCGTGAAACAGAACTGGACTTAGAGCAATTTCCCTATGTGGAGTTGAGAATGCAGATTTTTCCAACCTGTTCTCAGACCTGTGTATAACTCTGCCTGTCTTCTATTGGTTGAGATGCACTGCATACGCCTTCAGCGAATAGAGGGCCTTGAAATGGAGTCTCTAGGCAGATCCGAAAGTCTATAAATTGATTGGAATCGAAGTGTCCTCCTTTGATTCTTCGCGCTGACGCAGTGAGGACCTTGGCATGTCGTTTTAGAAGCTCCTGTTTTAGCTCCTAGGTATATCCGGCTCTGTTTTTATTCGATATAGGCTTTAAAGACATCATCATCTTGTTATTTTAAACCGAGTTATATCAGTTTATGTCAGTATATTGCGATTTTCGGGTATTTCATTTTCTGGCGTTGTAGGAAGTTGGGTATCTCTCTCTCGCATGCTATTGTTTACTGCTAATTGCAACGTGGAAGATGACTTTCTCCAACCCAGCAACGATTATTTTGGACAAAGGACACCTATCCCAAGATTCTGATGGGAGGTCATCAAAAAGTAAGAACTATTTATGCTGATAATTCATTGTTCTGTTGAAAAAAGTCAAATGCATAAGACGCCATTACTTGCAGTGTAGCCTTGCTTTATCGCACCCTGTATTGCGCAGTAACATTAATTTTAAAAATGTAATTCAGCGATTGCATTAAGAACTAATTTGTCTTTCAATTGCTGTCCAACCTGTATTTTTTTAGTCAAGTTTATGAATAGTTTTCGATAAGAATAGGTGCCTTTCCAAGATGGCGCCGGACAGATTGCTTGAGGATTTGGACACTATTCTCATTGTATAAGCACGATTTGTGCTGCTAAATATGCACATTTTCGAACAAACTCTATATGCATTGTGTAATATGATGTTACAGGACTGTCATCTGAAGAATTCTGAGAAGGTTAGTGAAAAAATTAATATATTTTGGTGGTTTATACGTTATCGCTATTTTTGCCTTGAATCACTGCTGGGGTGATGTTTGCTATTGTGGTAAGCTAATATAACGCTATATTGTGTTTTCGCTGTAAAACACTTAGAAAATCTGAAATATTGGCTGGATTCACACGATCTGTGTCTTTCATCTGCTGTACGCTGTGTATTTTTAAGAAATGTTTTATGATGAGTAATTAGCTAATACACAATGGTCTCTGTAGTTATTCTAGTCGCTTTGGTGAGAGTTGTGATGGTGGCTGCAATGGTAAACTCTGATTTATACCTGAAATATGCACATTTTTCTAACAAAACATATGCTATACAATAAATATTTTATCAGACTGTCATCTGATGAGGTTGTTTCTTGGTTAGTGGCTATTTATATCTTTATTTGGTCGAATTTGTGATAGCTACTGATGGAATAAAAAAAATGGTGGAGTAAAGAAGTGGTGTCTTTTGCTAACGTGGTTAGCTAATAGATTTACATATTGTGTCTTCCCTGTAAAACATTTAAAAAATCAGAAATGATGGCTTGATTCACAAGATGTGTATCTTTCATTTGGTGTCTTGGACTTGTGATTTCATGAACATTTTATTATATGATATCCCTGTGGCTTTAGGCTAGGCTATGCTAGTCAGCTTTTTTGATGGGGGGGCTCCCGGATCCGGGTTTGTGAGGCGTTAGAGGTTAATAACAAGTTTTGGAACCACTGATCTATCTAATCAGGTCTTTATGACCTCACAGAGAGACACATGGAATGGTAACCACTGTCACAGAGGAACTCATCAGAGAAAACAGTGAACAGACTGATGGTGTTAATCTCAGTGCACTGCTGAGGGAGGTGATTCATGTAAAATAAAAAAGCTGTTGAAACCATGGTCTCTGCCATTAAAGTGGTGGCCCATGAAGAAATGTCACTGAGCTGTTTGGTAAAAGTGGGAAAGGAAGGACTTACCATTCCTATAGGTCAAATAGCTGAGGTGAAATGTAGAATCAGAGCCTGGCCGGAGGGAGGAACAATGATGGATCAAGAAATCCACATCTCCATATTCATCCCCGGTGGTCTGAGTGCGCAAGAAGGACAGCAGCCTGCGGTTATGTAGAGAGCTGAATCGCGAGACCATCCCTGACCGTCATCTGTTTCCACGGATATCAGACCTGCTGGAGGATACACATGGTTCTTGAAACTCACCTAAGGCAGTGCTTACCATCAAGGATTCGTGGATGAAAGCCAAGCCACCGCATTCAGCACCCCCTGGGGGCTATATGAGTGGATCCGTATCCCATTTGGATTGACCAACGCCCCATCCGCTTTCCAGAGGTGTATGGAAGGAGTTCTAGAGGGCATATCTGGACGATGTTCTCTGTTATTCCAAGACGTTCAGTGATGTGGAAGACCAGAGAAGAAGAAGCCGGATGAGGAAGCACGGTATCAAACTGCGGCCGGAAAGGTGTGAAGTCCTCAGACGACAAGTGAGGAAGCAGAAAAAATAGGATGTTCCATGGGTGGCTGCGCTGCAAGTCAACTCTAGAGAGGGTGGTGTGTCACCTGAAAGCCATCACACCAGGGAGATCAAGGCTGCACAGCACATGCAATAAAATGCTAATTAATTACTTAAAAATCATACAATGTGATTTTCTGGATTTTTGTTTTAGATTCCGTCTCTCACAGTTGAAGAGTACCTATGATAAAAAGTACAGACCTCTACATGCTTTGTAAGTAGGAAAACCTGCAAAATCGTCAGTGTTTCAAATACTTGTTCTCCCCCCTGTATATCATATGTGTGATATGAGTAGTATTTTAATATCCTACTCAAGGAGAGGTACTGTTACTGATATGCATGGAAGAGATCATGTACAACAACATTCAGGTAACCTTAGTGCAGTTAACTTAACAGAATCAGTTCAACTGTCATCCATCTTTGATCTGACCCCATCAGAACCCATAATATACTCTTGTTTTACTCCATTGTCATAGATACAGTCACATGTAGTTGGTGTATGTTCATTTACATGGGATAAAACGTTTCATTTAATAAATAAACCTAATCATTACTTGACTGTTCTACTGTTGACTGACTATGTACTGTCTTCTTCCAGAGATCCTACGTGTTGAAACATACCAGTGATGCTGCAGAAATAACCTGAGACATGGCTTCTACAAGACAATCTGCTTTAGAGTACATTACAAATGGAAGGTTACGTCTCGTTGGAAGGCTCCAGAATCTGCCCCTCATTGTGGAAAACCTGTTCCAGCGCAAGGTTCTTCACGAGGAGGAAGTCAGTAAAATTCAAGCTGAAGTTGACCGTTTTGACCAAACCAGAAAAATACTGGACTGGGTCTCAGCCAAAGGAGAGGCTGCATGCTACGAGTTACTGATGATTCTCGACATCACAAGGAAGAGGACCTTAGGCGACGCTGACTTACAGCAATGGATCAGCTGCTTCCCCTTCGAGGAAGACCCAGAGATGACAGACTACCTTGTTGGTAAGTGATTGTATAGTATCCTATTAGTATACACTATATACAGTTGAAGTCGGATGTTTACTTACACCTTAGCCAAATACATTTAAACTGAGTTTTTCACAATTCCTGACATTTAATCCTAGTAAAAATTCCCTGTCTTAGGTCAGTTAGGATCACCACTTTATTTTAAGAATGTGAAATGTCAGAATAATAGTAGAGAGAATGATTTATTTCAGCTTTTATTTCTTTCATCACATTCCCAGTGGGTCAGAAGTTTACATACACTGAATTAGTATTTGGTAGCATTGCCTTTAAATTGTTTAACTTGGGTCAAACGTTTCGGGTAGCCTTCCACAATCTTCCCACAATAAGTTGGATGAATTATGGCCCATTCCTCCTGACAGAGCTGGTGTAACTGAGTCAGGTTTATAGGCCTCCTTGCTCACACAGAGGTTTTCAGTTCTGCCCACAAATGTTCTATAGGATTGAGGTCAGGGCTTTGTGATGGCCACTCCAATACCTTGACTTTGTTGCCCTTAAGCCATATTACCACAACTTTGGAAGTATTCTTGGGGTCATTGTCAATTTGGAAGACATTTTGCGACCAAGCTTTAACTTCCTGACTGATGCCTTGAGATGTTGCTTCAATATATCCACATAATTGTCCTTCCTCAGGTAGCCATATATTTTGTGATGTGCACCAGTCCCTCCTGCAGCAAAGCACCCCCATAACATGACGCTGCCACCCCCGTGCTTCACGGTTGGGATGGTGTCTTCGGCTTGCAAGCCTCCCTATTTTTCCTCCAAACATAACGATGGTCATTATGGTCAAACAGTTCTATTTTTGTTTAATCAGACCAGAGGACATTTCTCCAAAAAGTTTGATCTTTATCCCCATATGCAGTTGCAAACCGTAGTCTGGCTTTTTATGGCGGTTTTTGGAGCAGTGGCTTCTTCCTTGCTGAGCGGCCTTTCAGGTTACGTCGATATAGGACTCATTTTACTGTGGATATAGATACTTTTGTACCTGTTTCCTCCAGCATCTTCACAAGGTCCTTTGCTGTTGTTCTGGGATTGATTTGCACTTTTCCGCGACAAAGTTTGTTAATCTCTAGGAGACAGAATGCGTCTCCTTCCTGAGCAATATGACGGCTGCGTGGTCCCATGGTGTTTATACTTGCGTACTGTTGTTTGTACAGATGAACGTGGTACCTTCAGACGTTTGGAAATTGCTCCCAAGGATGAAGCAGACTTGTGGAGGTCTACAATTTCTTTTCTGAGGTCTTGGCTGATTTCTTTTGATTTTCCCATGATATCAAGCAATGAGTTTGAAGGTAGGCCTTGAAATACATTCACAGGTACACCTCCAATTGACTCAAATGATGTCAATTAGCCTATCAGAAGCTTCTAAAGCCATGTCATCATATTCTGAAAATTTCCAAGCTGTTTAAAGGCACAGTGTCACGTTCCTGACCTGTTTTATGTTATTTTTGTATGTGTTTAGTTGGTCAGGGCGTGAGTTGGGGTGGGCATTCTATGTTTTGTGTTTCTATGTTTAGGTGGTTGGTAATTAGCCTTATATGGTTCTCAATCAGGTGTTTGACTTTTCCTCTGATTGAGAATCATATATAGGTTGGCTGTTCACAGTGTTTGTTTGTGGGTGATTGTCTTCCGTGTGTGTGTCTGCGCACCACACGGGACTGTTTCGGTTTGTTTGTTTGTTCGTTCGTTTTGTTGTAGTCTGTACCTGTTCATGCGTTCTTTGTGTTTCATGTAAGTTCTCAGAGTTCAGGTCTGTCTACATTTTCGTTTTGTTATTTTGTAATCATTTCAAGTGTTCTTCGTGTTTCGTCTTCATCTGTAAATAAAGCATTATGTATTCACAACCCGCTGCATTTTTGGTCCTCCGATCCTTCTCTCCTCTCCTCGTCCGAGGAGGAGGAAGATCCAGACACCCGTTACACACAGTCAACTTAGTGTATGTAAACTTCTGACCCACTGGAATTGTGATACAATTAATTATAAGTGAAATAATATGTCTGTAAACAATTTTAGGAAACATGACTTGCGTCATGCACAAAGTAGATGTCCTAACCGACTTGCCAAAAATATAGTTTGTTAACAAGAAATTTGTGGAGTGGTTGAAAAACGAGTTTTAATGACTCCAACCTAAGTGTATGTAAACTTCCGACTTCAACTGTAGTATACAATTGGCTGGGCTGAAAATAGCAGACATGTTGAAATTTGTCTTTCAAATATTATTTTAGGTCTGGTTAATTTAGCTTACTGTGCGACTCAGTGAACAGGGTTTGTACTTTTGGCACTATTCATTTGGTTCCATGCTGCTGGGGAAGCTATTTTAAGTGCACATTGAAGGGGGTTAATGTACCTTTTTAGATTGTTCATCAAAAACAAGGACGACCAATGTCCATTTCATGAAGTAAAAAACCTTTAATATGATGGCATGTTCAATAGAGATTGTGTTATTGTCCTCCTTGATGAAGGCTATGCTGAAACGTGTCAGAGTCTTTATAGATATTGTTCTATTGAACATGCCCATCATAATAAAGGCATTTTAACTTTGTTTTTACTGCCCCTCGGTCCTTCTTGTTTTTGATGACCATTTATCCCCAAAAGATCCCCTTCAATCTATGAAGATCTACCAGTGTATCCTTGTAGCTTTCTATCCTGATTTTCTCTCGTCCTTTAGATTGGCTTTTATTTGTTGGCACAGTGCATTTACTCTCTCTTCCCTTAATACCCTTATTTAGGTTCAAAACCCTGTCACCGATATCAGACACAGCTGAAATGTGAAGCACGGAGGATTACAGAAGCACGGAGGATCACAGAGGGTGCATGGAAACAAAGCTGTAGTCTCCCACCAGAGAGATGTAGAAATGAGGGGACTTTCTCTTACACCCCTCTTGTGTTAGATACACATGTGGATTCATCTGACTCTAAAATTAAAATGAAGAATAAAAGATGCAAGAAAGTTCGCCCTAAAAAGCTAAAGAGCTTCATCCCCATGGCCAAACAGGAAACATCCCCAGCTGACCTGCTAAAAACACATGAGAAAAAAATCCTCCTGGTTGGAAAACCTGGAATTGGAAAAACAACAGTCGCCCATCAAATGTTGAACATCTGGGCAGAGAAAGATCACAGAGAACTAGATTACCTGTTTTATTTTGACGTGAGAGACATTTCACACAGAAAACCAATGAACCTGGAGGACCTTCTCTTTAACATGTACAGTGAGCCAAAAGAAAGCAAAGAAGAAGTGTTACAGGATATTAAGAAGAACTCTGAAAACGTTGTCATCATATTTGATGGAATCACAGACCTCTCCTATCTATCGGTAGTAAAGAACCTTGTGGAGAAACTCCTCCCGGATGCAAAGATTGTGACCACATGCAGACCAGATCAATCTGAAGACTTCCTGACAGACTGGCCCGTAGACTGGTTCAGAGTGGAGGTCAAAGGGTTCAGTGATGAATCCATCAGGACTTACTTAACACAGATGCTGAGTGCTGAGCCTGACTCCTTGAGCAGTGTGTTAAACAACCTAGAGTTGTTCAGTCTGTGCCATGTCCCAATGTACGCACTGATGGTGGTTGCCTGCATTTATTTCCCTACCTCAGAGGCTCCTAAACAGACATGCACTATAACTGAAATGTACAGCAACATCCTCCGTCACTGCATCCAAAAACACAGTGCCAAACGATGTAAGGATACCGACAAGTGTCTCAAAGAAAACAAAGAGAAAATATTGTCTTTGGCAGAAATTGCTTTTGATGCAACAAATGAAAAAAACATGAACTTGACAACACTGAGTTGTGAAGAAAGCAGTGTCCATTTTGCGTTCTTGGGGGCACTTATGGTTAAGGTTGCACCCACAGCGTCAGACACCTACTCTGCATTTCTCCACTACACAATGCAGGAGTTCTTTGGTGCCCTTTGGCTCTTACAGAATCCAGACAAAATCAGAGAGGTTCTAGAGAAGTGCCAGACTGAAGAATGGAAACACACAAAACACTTGATTCCTTTCCTGTGTGGCCTTCTGAATGAGAGGAATATTAGATTGGTTAACAGTCTAGTTCCAGCTCAACAGATCAAGAAGACGTCAGAATGGTTCTTCAAGGAAGTGGTGAACACATTTCTTCCATCTCAAACAAACCAAGATCATGCAGAAGGTGGTGCTCCTGAGTTTGAGATAGATCTTCTGTTTTTGTGTCAGTGCTTGTATGAATATCAGTCTACTGATGCCTGTCAGCTTCTCCTGGACAAACTGGACTATCATCTAGACCTGAGTGGAGAACATCTTGATCCTCACCAGTGCTGTGCAGTCTCTTATGTGACCAGTCAGTCTGCAGAGAGAAATGTTGGCTTGGACCTGAATGGCTGCACTGTGTCAGACCAAGGAGTAAGGCTGATACTGGGCTCTCTGAAGAACGTCAGACATCTTGGGTAATATTTGTGTTATCTAATTCACCAGTTTATTTCAAATTAATCAGCCAAAGAAAGAGAAATGGGGATGAAGCAACCCATCTTTAAAAAAATATATCTTATATTCTCTTCCATTCAGATACTGAGTTATAAACACTTCTGTGTCATGCTACTTTTAAATAATTAGTATAATCTAATTTATAATCTATTATTTAAAGTGATTCATCTGACCCCTCAATGCTGTGTCAACTCTGGACAACTTTGCTGAGCAGTGAGACAGAGATGGACTTCACCACTTTACTTGGTCTCTGTGGAAATGAGTTGCACCTTCCAGTCCAGGGTGAAAGACGAGTGTTTGAGAGAGCAGAAGAAGTGATGAAGCAGAGTCTAGAGAGGGTTTGTCTCTGTCTACACTGGGATCAGAGAACTGTTCTCAGTGAAGCTCTCAGCAAAACCATTTTAAAGTGTCTAACAAATATCAACAAGCTCAGGTGAGTGTTTCCACAGCCAATGTATATTTACTCAATGTCTTTGTGACTATTAATTTATTTAAGTCAATTGAGAACGTATTGTTCTTATTTCCAATGACAACCTATCAAAAGGCTAAGACGGACAAACAAGACATTACAGCAACACAACAAGATGGACACACATGACAACAGTATTCAGTCTGTAAAAGAGGCAGCAGTCACATTCTCCCTGCTTCTATCTGAACATAGACATTCTTGTGTTTTATGGGTCACAGGTTTACCCCTCTACAGCATCAGAGAGGATCCCCTGAAAGACTGGAGACAGAAGAGAAAGCAGTCCTACTAGATTTGTGTCTACAAGCAGCACTAGATCACAGAGAAACGGTCCAGAGAACTGTGAACACACTGCTGTCACTGTTCTCTGTGTATCAAACTGAGAGATATGACATCCTGCTGGATCTGTACTCTCATGTGAAGTACAATAGGAATCAAACAGCCAGGAGTATCCTTCCATCATTGAACCCGCTTTACCAGTCAGCTCCTACAGTCTGGTCAATAGACCTCTCAGAGAGAAAGGCCTCCCTCCTCCTAGAAGTGCTGAAACTCCAACCAGAGAAGAAACCAGTAGAGCTGAAGGACTGGTCAGATGAAGAGAGTGAAGTGAGGAGTTTCCTTCAGTGTCTGTCCTACATCTCACAGCTGAGGTGAGTTGGATCAGTACAGTTCAGGGATTGTAGTTGTCTGTCCCTGTAGTTCCCTTTAGAGAAGAAGTTTGTAGCTTCCTGCAGTAACTTAATAAACTAAACATAGACATACTGTTTAAAAAGATGGAATCTTACTTTGTGGTTAGGATTTTAAGGAACAATTGAAGTGGATGATGAGTTTAGAAAGATAGTCATTGTATTTTACCCACCATAATGTGACCACCAGAAATGCATATCATATCTCTCACATATTAATATATTCGTTGTTAAACTGTTCTTGCAGTTTTACTCCTCCACAGGATCAGAGAAGATCCCCTGAAGAGAGGAGAAAGAGAGAGAAGACATTCCTACTGAATCTGTGTCTTCAAGCAGCTCTCCATGAGAGAGGAACCATACAAACAACTGTAGAGAAAGTGTTGTCACTGTCTGAAGTATATCGCTTTCAGAAATGTGATTTCCTGCTGGATCTGTACTCACATGTGAAGGACTATGAGACTCAAACAGGCAGGAGTGTCCTTCCAGCATTACAGCCAGTTTACCAGTCAGCTCCTGCAGTCTGGTCCATAGACCTCTCAGAGAGAAAGGCCTCCCTCCTCCTAGAAGTGCTGAAACTCCAACCAGAGAAGAAACCAGTAGAGCTGAAGGGCTGGTCAGATGAAGAGAGTGAAGTGAGGAGTTTCCTTCAGTGTCTGCCCTACATCTCACAGCTGAGGTGAGTGAGTTTATCCAACAAGAGTCCATATGTCATTGAACTGGTGTAGATAGTATTTATGTTTTAAACTGTCTTTATCTCTTTAAAACATGCACATATGAAGATGCTGTAGAAACTCTAATTCAGTAGGTTTTGAAAATGAACAATATTCCAATTCATAGTTGTTTTGTTTTAAAAGATGGAGTCATATGGTGCTATTAGTTTTCAGTTCCCCAACCCTGTTACTCATATCAGTCCTCATCACTCACCTGCATATCATCTGTGTTTTAAACGCTTTGTTCAGATGTCTTCCACTGAAGGATAATATAGAGAGGAGAAAGAGAGAGAAGACATTCCTACTGAATCTGTGTCTTCAAGCAGCTCTCCATGAGAAAGGATCCATACAAACAACTGTAGAGAAAGTGTTGTCACTGTCTAAAGTATATCGCTTTCAGAAATGTGATTTCCTGCTGGATCTGTACTCACATGTGAAGGACTATGAGACTCAAACAGGCAGGAGTGTCTTTCCAGCATTACAGCCAGTTTACCAGTCAGCCAGTCCTGCAGTCTGGTCCATAGACCTCTCAGAGAGAAAGGCCTCCCTCCTCCTAGAAGTGCTGAAACTCCAACCAGAGAAGAAACCAGTAGAGCTGAAGGGCTGGTCAGATGAAGAGAGTGAAGTGAGGAGTTTCCTTCAGTGTCTGTCCTACATCTCACAGCTGAGGTGAGTCTGAACATGTGTGGTGGTTAGTGATCATGTGATGCTAGTGGTTATTATCTTGTAGAAACATTTGACATATAAAACTTCAAGTGTTGGTAAATCTTGTAGCTGTATTGTTAGAGAGGGGTAAAGGTAAAGATTTTGTTGGGGCACCAGGCAGGTATTAACCCTGCAGAAAGGAAAAGACTAGGATAGAGAGAGACCCACTACCACACACACACACACATCAGCAGAAGAGCCTGTCTAGAGTGTAGCCTGTTAGCCAGATAGCCAGTGGAGAGAAAAGATAAGACACACCATATAAAACACCCATCACAGCACAGGGGTAACCCCACCAATAATACCTCATACAATAATGATGGCAGAGCAATTTAACGGCAACTTCATAGAAACTATTTACGAGAAAGAACCCAGTCATCAACATTAGAGGATTTGCAGTAATCTGTATTTCCTCCCAGTGGAGGAGTGCAGAGGGTATGAATGGTGGGGGGTCATAGACAAACAAAGGCCTTAAAATGTACAAAATCTTCTGTCCCACAAGTCATTAGAACACATCAGTACAGTGTAACGGCTGTCTAATGCCTCCTCCTCGAATGAGGAGAAGGAGTAAGGGTTGGACCAAAACGCAGCGTTGTAAGATGACATACTGATTTATTTAAATAAAGACGAAACACGAAGAACACTTGAATTGATTACAAAATAACAAACGACGTAGACTGACCTGAACATAAGAACTTACATAAACACGAAGAACGCATGAAACAGGAACAGACTAGCCAAACGAACGAACAAACGAAACAGTCCCGTGTGGTGCGACATACACAGACACAGGAACAATCACCCACAAACAAACAGTGAAACCAGCCTACCTTAATCAATCAAGTTTATTTTATATAGCCCTTCGTACATCAGCTAATATCTCGAAGTGCTGTACAGAGACCCAGCCTAAAACCCCAAACAGCTAGAATGCAGGTGTAGAAGCACGGTGGCTAGGAAAAACTCCCTAGAAAGGCCAAAACCTAGGAAGAAACCTAGAGAGGAACCAGGCTATGAGGGGTGGCCAGTCCTCTTCTGGCTGTGCCGGGTGGAGATTATAACAGAACTATGCCAAGATGTTCAAAAATGTTCATAAGTGACAAGCATGGTCAAATAGTAATCATGAATAATTTTCAGTTGGCTTTTCATAGCCGATAATTAAGAGTTGAAAACAGCAGGTCTGGGACAGGTAGGGGTTCCGTAACCGCAGGCAGAACAGTTGAAACTGGAATAGCAGCAAGGCCAGGCGGACTGGGGACAGCAAGGAGTCATCATGCCCGGTAGTCCTGACGTATGGTCCTAGGGCTCAGGTTCTCAGAGAGAGAGAAAGAAAGAGAGAACGAGAGAATTAGAGAAAGCATACTTAAATTCACACAGGACACTGGATAAGACAGGAGAAGTACTCCAGGTATAACCAACTGACCCTAGCCCCCCGACACAAACTACTGCAGCATAAATACTGGAGGCTGAGACAGGAGCGGTCAGGAGACACTGTAATATGGTTCTCAATCAGAGGAAACGTCAAACACCTGCCTCTAATTGAGAACCATATCAGGCAACACATTTAACCCAACATAGAAACACATAACATAGAATGCCCACCCCAACTCACGCCCTGACCAACTAAACACATACAAAAACAATGGAAAACAGGTCAGGAACGTGACATACAGTTCAAATAACAAGACACAATAAACTGGCAAGAAACCTCCCTTTAACTAAAATGTCAACCCAAATACGTCTGACAGGACAATAATAGTCCACCGATGCTGAACCTCAAAGAGAAGAGCATTGAAACCAATAATAAAGTCTGCTGCAGTGTAAAGCACTGGAGAGATACGGGGGGAGAGAGAGAGAGAGAGAGAGACAGAGAGGGACGAGAGAGAGGAGGGAGAGAGAGAGAGGGAGAGGGAATATAAACCAAAGTTGTTTAGCATCACCACTATCAAACTGCCCCCCAGAGAGTCTCCTTTCTGACTGCTGATGCAAAGTGGCAGCACACGGTGAAGGCTCCGTATAAAACTACACATGTTGGTGAATCTGGGAACATTTATCAGCCCATTTCCTGACATAACTAATGTTGCATTACTAAATGTCACAGATAAATCATGTGAATGTCTCTAAAATTAAACACTTTAACATATAACCAAAGCACATTATGTAAATGTATAACTACTTCATATATCTTTAACTATGACTGGTTTCATGTGTTCATCCATGTCTGAATCAGCTGTTACTGTCCTTGTTGCAGTTTCTGTCCACGGAGGTCTGATCCCTCAAAGCGGATCAAGTTCCTGGTGGATCTCCTGTCTCAAGCAGCAGAGTGGGAGGAGCAGACAGGAGAGAAGACACTGAAGCTGGTATCATCAGTGTGGACTTACAGCACCTTTCCTTTTCCAAATGGAGACAATTCTGAACAGAGTGATTTCCTGCTGGATCTGTACTCACATGTGAAGGACTATGAGACTCAAACAGGCAGGAGTGTCCTTCCAGCATTACAGCCAGTTTACCAGTCAGCCAGTCCTGCAGTCTGGTCCATAGACCTCTCAGAGAGAAAGGCCTCCCTCCTCCTAGAAGTGCTGAAACTCCAACCAGAGAAGAAACCAGTAGAGCTGAAGGGCTGGTCAGATGAAGAGAGTGAAGTGAGGAGTTTCCTTCAGTGTCTGCCCTACATCTCACAGCTGAGGTGAGTGAGTTTATCCAACAAGAGTCCATATGTCATTGAACTGGTGTAGATAGTATTTATGTTTTAAACTGTCTTTATCTTTTTAATACATGCACATGTGAAGATGCTGTAGAAACTCTAATTTAGAAGGAATTGAAATTGAACAATATTCCAATTCATAGTTGTATTGTTTTAAAAGATGGAGTCATGTGGTGCTATTAGTTTTCAGTTCCCCAACCCTGTTACTCATATCAGTCCTCATCACTCACCTGTATATCATCTGTGTTTTAAACTGTTTGTTCAGATTTCCTCTACTGAAGGATAATATAGAGAGGAGAAAGAGAGAGAAGACATTCCTACTGAATCTGTGTCTTCAAGCAGCTCTCCATGAGAGAGGAACCATACAAACAACTGTAGAGAAAATGTTGTCACTGTCTAAAGTATATCGCTTTCAGAAATGTGATTTCCTGCTGGATCTGTACTCACATGTGAAGGACTATGAGACTCAAACAGGCAGGAGTGTCCTTCCAGCATCACAGCCAGTTTACCTGTCATCTCCTGCAGTCTGGTCCATATACCTCTCAGAGAGAAAGGCCTCCCTCCTCCTAGAAGTGCTGAAACTCCAACCAGAGAAGAAACCAGTAGAGCTGAAGGGCTGTTCAGATGAAGAGAGTGAAGTGAGGAGTTTCCTTCAGTGTCTGTCCTACATCTCACAGCTGAGGTGAGTCTGAACATGTGTGGTGGTTAGTGATCATGTGATGCTAGTGGTTATTATCTTGTAGAAACATTTGACATTTTAAACTTCAATTGTTGGTAAATCTTGTAGCGAGAGAGAGAGAGAGAGAGAGAGAGAGAGAGAGAGAGAGAGAGAGAGAGAGAGAGAGAGAGAGAGAGAGAGAGAGAGAGAGAGAGAGAGAGAGAGAGAGAGAGAGAGAGAGAGAGAGAGAGAGAGAGAGAGAGAGAGAGAGAGAGAGACGCTACCACCCTGCTACCACGGAACGACTTCCATACAGCGGGTAAACGCAAGTATTTCCCGTGACTGTGCCTCAAAACCAAATGTTTTCCTGGCCCACCACTTCACCCTGGACTTGAACAGCCTCTATGACCAGGTCCACCTCTACAAGGCAGAAGTGCCCACCTTTGCCCGGACTCTAAAGGACATCGCTCTCAAACGTATCCCCAACACTTCACACAGGAGCAACAGATCAATAGACACCCCTCCCAGACCAGCGAGACACCCTCCCAGACCTGCAGGCCCGCCCCCCCCCCCCCCTGGACCTACACATAGAGGACCCACGCCAAGAGGACTTACATCCAGACCACAGCACCACCAGCCACATCCACACCCTCACCCCAACCAATCAACACCCTCCCAAGTCAACCATGCCCACACCCCATTGAGGCCCCCTCAGATCAGACCTATGCCCCTCCTGCCCACCCCATGCACCCCACCCCTGCAAAGAGGGCCTCAACATGGAAGTCACACATACGCCCAGGCAGTGAGCGGGCAAACAGGCCCAACCCCCACTCGTATACTAGCCCAAGCCAATGGCATGTACCAGATGCTCAGCGGGCTCTGCTCACTGAGCATCATTTGTGGCCTGCTGAAGGTCATTTTGCAGGGCTCTGGCAGTGCACCTCCTTGCACAAAGGCGGAGGTAGCGGTCCTGCTGCTGGGTTGTTGCCCTCCTACGGCCTCCTCCACGTCTCCTGATGTACTGGCCTGTCTCCTGGTAGCGCCTCCTTGCTCTGGACACTACGCTGACAGATACAGCAAACCTTTTTGCCACAGCTCGCATTGATGTGCCATCCTGGATGAACTGCACTACCTGAGCCACTTGTGTGGGTTGTAGACTCCGTCTCATGCTACCACTAGAGTGAGAGCACCGCCAGCATTCAAAAGTGACCAAAACATCAGCCAGGAAGCATAGGAACTGAGAAGTGGTCTGTGGTCACCACCTGCAGAATCACTCCTTTTTTGGGGGTGTCTTGCTAATTGCCTATAATTTCCACCTTTTGTCTATGCCATTTGCACAACAGCATGTGAAATTTATTGTCAATCAGTGTTGCTTCCTAAGTGGACAGTTTGATTTCACAGAAGTGTGATTGACTTGGAGTTACATTGTGTTGTTTAAGTGTTCCCTTTATTTTTTGGAGCAGTGTATATCAACAAATTGGCGAGGGCACTAGAACAGTCTGCAGGACCCGGCCTCGCCCTACTAGAATCTGAAGTCAAACGTCTACTGTTTGCTGATGATCTGGTGCTTCTGTCACCAACCAAGGACGGCCTACAGCAGCACCTAGATATTCTGCATAGATTCTGACAGACCTGGGTCCTGACAGACCTGGGCCCTGACAGTAAATCTCAGTAAGACCAAAATAATGATGTTCCAAAAAAGGTCCAGTCGCCAGGACCACAAATACAAATTCCATCTAGACACCGTTGCCCTAGAGCACACAAAAAAACTATACATACCTCGTCCTAAACATCAGCGCCACAGGTAACTTCCACAAAGCTGTGAACGATCTGAAAGACAAGGCTTGCAAGAATGGCATTCTATACCATCAAAAGGAACATAAAATTTAACATACCAATTAGGATCTGGCTAAAAATACTTTAATCAGTTATAGAACCCATTGCCCTTTATGGTTGTGAGATCTGGGGTCCGCTCACCAACCAATAATTCACAAAATAGGACAAATACCATATTGAGACACTGCATGCAGAATTCTGCAAAATATCCTCCCTGTACAACGTAAAACACCAAATAATACATGCAGAACAGAATTAGGCCGATTCCCGCTAATTATCAAAATCCAGAAAAGAGACGTTAAAATCTACAACCACCTAAAAGGAAGCGATTCCCAAACCTTCCACAACGAAGCCATAACCGGCAGAGAGATTAACCTGGAGAAGAGTCCCCTAAGCAAGCTGGTCCTGGGGCTCTGTTCACAAACACACTCCACAGAGCCCCAGGACAGCAACACAATTAGACCCAACCAAATCATGAGAAAACAAAAAGATAATTATTTGACACATTGGAACGAATTAACCAAAAACTGAGCAAACTAGAATGCTATTTGACCCTAAACAGAGAGTACACAGTGGCAGAATGCCTGACCACTGTGACTGACCCAAACTTAAGGAAAGCTTTGACTATTGTTGTGTCTTTGGCATCATTAAAACTGAAGACTTTTAGTTTTTATCAAAGATTCTCTGTAATTAGCATTTCGTGATTAACTAATCAGGCAAATGTAATTAACTAGGATGTCGGGGCACCAAGGAAAATATTCAGATTTACAAAGTTATAATTTTCCTAATATAACTTAACAGATATTTTCATATCTGATAAATAGTCTTCTGAATTAATTATTTATTCATTTTACCTCACGTTAGTCTCATTCCAAACGTCGTAAATTGTTGGTTATCTGCACGAACCCAGTCTTCACTATGAGTCATCCATACATCAATTTTCTTAAATAATTTATTTATTAACTAACTAAACCATCACAGAAGTGCACACACAAACAAACAAAGTAAATATGGTTACAAGAAATGATAGGGGAATGTGCCCTAGTGGGCAAAACCGGCATGGCGGCTTGATGTACAAAAGGGAAGTGGGGGTCGACTGAGATAAGACAACACACAGTTGATAATTATAACAATTAATCCTTTGCACATGAACGCTCAATCATTCGGGAATAATTGCAATCATTCAATATATATATTTACACTCAGTGTGTCGTCGGGATCTCTGCTGAAAAGTTTGTTTCTTTTGTAGAATTGTCCGTCTCTCTCTCTGTTGTGGTGAGAATGGATAATTCAGAGTGACATTCATTCATGTCGCTATGGATAGATGTTTCGGCGGTAGTCGTTCTTCGCGTTCAATGAATTTCTAGTTGCAGACTAGTAATTAATATCAAAGACTTGTTCTTATTCTGTTGGTATCAATAGTCTAAGAGTTTAACCACGTGGTATGGTTAAAAGATTCAGCAGTCTGGTCTCAAACCTTGGCCCTCTCGTTATCGAGGTAAGCTGGTCTGCAACCTTTGTCGTAATGGAGAGAAACATGGTCTGTTAAGGAATTCTCAAGGTGGGGTTTTATTCAGAATTGCAGAAAAGGGCCTGTCCCAGGATGCCCGACCCTAACTGGGCTCATGGGCGGTCCTCTGATTTAGTTAAACTCAAAAGGGAATTGGAGTTCCCTTCATTAAAAAGTCCAAAATCACATTACACAATTTTACAAACAGTATCATCCTCACTCATTCATCTTATACAACAATTAGATGTAAACCTCATATCTGAGGCTATTATATAAACAGTGTTATGGTAATGTAGCCGCACCGTCTCCCATGAGCTTCACCAAGTTGTACCAACCGGACCAGTTCGCAGCTGGATTCTTCACCGATCTTTTATACCTTCTCCGGAACATAACTGTTGTTCGGACCTCAAGTTCTGTGAGGTGGAAGAAATTCCTTTGTTCTCTATGAAAATTCACTCTGTCTCTATACTGTGGCCATGAGGAGATCATCTCCAGGAATCTACGACCTCTCTGACCACAGCAGCCTAGTTGTAGGAGACAGAGAGAGGGGGATGATACTCGCTGTACCCAAAGAGGGCAAAGTCATGACACTATGTACAGACTCTTTGAGCATAGCCTTGCTATTGAGAAAGGCCACCGTAGGCAGACCTGGCTCTCAAGAGAAGACAGGCTATGTGCACACTGCCCACGAAATGAGGTGGAAACTGAGCTGCACTTCCTATCCTCCTGCCCAATGTATGACCATATTAGAGACACATATTTCCCTCAGATTACAGAGATCCACAAAGATTTCGAAAACAAACCCGATTTTGATAAACTCCCACATCTACTGGGTGAAATACCACAGTCTGCCATCACTGCAGCAAGATTTGTGACCTGTTGCCACGAGAAAAGGGCAACCAGTGAAGAACAAACACCATTCTAAACACAACCCATATTTATGCTTATTTATTTTCTCTTTTGTACTTCTTAAGTCTAGGGGGCACTATTTTCACGTCCGGATGAAAAGTGTGCCCAAAGTAAACTGCCTGCTACTCAGGCCCAGAAGCTAGTATATGCGTATAATTGGTAGATTTGGATAGAAAACACTCGAAAGTTTCTAAAACTGTTAACATTATGTCTGTGAGTATAACATAAATTAATTGGCAGGCGAAGCCCCGAGGACAAACCACCCAGGCAAAAAAAATGTTTAGGTCACTCTCTTTTCAATTTCTATGTGGATCTAGATTTCTAAGGCACTTGCTTGCAGTTCCTAAGAGGTTAACTATTTGTACATTGTTACAACACTGCATATATACATAATATGACATTTGTAATGTCTTAATTCTGTGTAATGTAATGAGTGTAATGTAATGTTTACTGTTAATTTTTGTTTATTTCACTTTTGTATATTGTCTACCTCACTTGCTTTGGCAATGTGAGGTAGACAATGCAATCTGTTTCCCATGACAATAACGCCCCTTGAATTGAATTGAATTGAGAGAGAGAGAGAGAGGGAATAAAAAGAGAGGGAATAAAAATAATGAATAGAGAGGGAAGAGAGGAGAGAGGAGAGCGAGAGGGAAGAGGGAAAAGTAACAAGAGATCTGCAGCATCACCACTATCAAACTGCCCCCCAGAGAGTCTCCTTTCTGACTGCTGATGCAAAGTGGCAGCACACGGTGAAGGCTCCGTATAAAACTACACATGTTGGTGAATCTGGGATCATTTATCAGCCCATTTCCTGACATAACTAATGTTACATTACTAAATGTCACAGATAAATCATGTGAATGTCTCTACAATTAAATACTTTTACATATAACCAAAGCACATTATGTAAATGTATAACTACTTCATATATCTTTAACTATGACTGGTTTCATGTGTTCATCCATGTCTGAATCAGCTGTTACTGTCCTTGTTGCAGTTTCTGTCCACGGAGGTCTGATCCCTCAAAGCAGATCAAGTTCCTGGTGGATCTCCTGTCTCAAGCAGCAGAGTGGGAGGAGCAGACAGGAGAGAAGACACTGAAGCTGGTATCATCAGTGTGTACTTACAGCACCTTTCCTTTTCCCAATGGAGACAATTCTAAACAGAGTGATTTCCTGCTGGATCTGTACTCACATGTGAAGGACTATGAGATTCAAACAGGCAGGAGTTTCCTTCCAGCATTACAGACAGTTTACCAGTCAGCTCCTGCAGTCTGGTCCATAGACCTCTCAGAGAGAAAGGCCTCCCTCCTCCTAGAAGTGCTGAAACTCCAACCAGAGAAGAAACCAGTAGAGCTGAAGGGCTGGTATGATGAAGAGAGAGAAGTGAGGAGTTTCCTTCAGTGTCTGTCCTACATCTCACAGCTGAGGTGAGTTGGATCAGTACAGTTCAGGGATTGTAGTTGTCTGTCCCTGTATTTCCCTTTAGAGAGGAAGTTTGTAGCTTTCTGCAGTAACTTAATAAACTAAACATGAACCTACTGTTTAAAAAGATGCAATCTTACTTTGTGGTCAGGATTATACGGAACAATTTAAGTGGATGATGAGTTTAGAAAGATAGTCATTGTATTTTACCCACCATAATGTCACCATCAGAAATGCATATCATATCTCTCACATATTCATCTATTTGTTGTTAAATTGTCCTTGCAGTTTTACTCCTCCACAGGATCAGACAAGATCCCCTGAAGAGAGGAGAAAGAGAGAGAAGACATTCCTACTGAATCTGTGTCTTCAAGCAGCTCTCCATGAGAGAATAACCATACAAACAACTGTAGAGAAACTGTCACTGTCTGAAGTATATTGCTATCAGAAATGTGATTTCCTGCTGGATCTTTACTCACATGTGAAGGACTATGAGACTCAAAAAGGCAGGAGTGTCCTTCCAGCATTACAGCCAGTTTACCAGTCAGCTCCTGCAGTCTGGTCCATAGACCTCAGAAAGAGAAAGGCCTCCCTCCTTCTAGAAGTGCTGAATCTCCAACCAGAGAAGAAACCAGTAGAGCTGAAGGGCTGGTCAGATGAAGAGAGTGAAGTGAGGAGTTTCCTTCAGTGTCTGTCCTACATCTCACAGCTGAGGTGAGTCTGAACATGTGTGGTGGTTAGTGATTATGTGATGCTAGTGGTTATTATCTTGTAGAAACATTTGACATTTAAAACTACACATGTTGGTGAATCTGGTAACACTTATCAGCCCATCTCCTGACGTAACAAATGTTGCATCACTAAATGTCACACATAGATAATGTGAACGTCTCTATAAAAAATACTTTAACATATAAGCAAAGCACATTATGTAAATGTATAACTACTTCCTATATATAGTTATTACTGGTTTCATGTGTTCATCCATGTCTGAATCAGCTGTTACTGTCCTTGTTGCAGTTTCTGTCCACGGAGGTCTGATCCCTCAAAGCAGATCAAGTTCCTGGTGGATCTCCTGTCTCAAGCAGCAGAGTGGGAGGAGCAGACAGGAGAGAAGACACTGAAGCTGGTATCATCAGTGTGTACTTACAGCACCTTTCCTTTTCCCAATGGAGACACTTCTAAACAGAGTGATTTCCTGCTGGATCTGTGCTCACATGTGAAGGACTATGAGACTCAAACAGGCAGGAGTGTCCTTCCAGCATTACAGACAGTTTACCAGTCAGCTCCTGCAGTCTGGTCCATAGACCTCTCAGAGAGAAAGGCCTCCCTCCTCCTAGAAATGCTGAAACTCCAACCAGAGAAGAAACCAGTAGAGCTGAAGGGCTGGTCAGATGAAGAGAGTGAAGTGAGGAGTTTCCTTCAGTGTCTGCCCTACATCTCACAGCTGAGGTGAGTCTGAACATGTGTGGTGGTTAGTGATCATGTGATGCTAGTGGTTATTATCTTGTAGAAACATTTGACATATGAAACTTCAAGTGTTGGTAAATCTTGTAGCGGTATTGTTAGAGAGGGGTAAGGTAAAGATTTTGTTGGGGCAGCCAGGCAGGTAATAACCCTGCAGAAAGGAAAAGAGTAGGATAGAGAGAGACCCACTACCAGACACACACACATCAGCAGAAGAGACTGTCTAGAGTGTAGCCTGTTAGCCAGATAGCCAGTGGAGAGAAAAGATAAGACACACCATATAAAACACCCATCACAGCACAGTGGTAACCCCACCAATAATACCTCATACAATAATGATGGCAGAGCAATTTAACGGCAACTTCATAGAAACAATTTACAAGAAAGAACCCAGTCATCAACATGAGAGGATTTGCAGTAATCTGTATTACCTCCCAGTGGAGGAGTGCAGAGGGTATGAATGGTGGGGGGTCATAGACAAACAAAGGCCTTAAAATGTCCACAATCTTCTGGGCCACATGTCATTAGTACCACATCAATACAGTTCAAATAACAAGACACAATAAACTGGCAAGAAACCTCCCTTTAACTAAAATGTCAACCCAAATACGTCTGACAGGACAATAATAGTCCACCGATGCTGAACCTCAAAGGGAAGAGCATTGAAAACAATAATAAAGTCTGCTGCAGTGTAAAGCACTGGAGAGATACGGGGGGAGAGAGAGAGAGGGACGAGAGAGAGAGATAGAGGAGGGAGAGAGAGAGAGAGAGAGGGAAGAGAAAAGTGAAAGAGCGATAGGGAAGAGACAGAGGGAAGAGACAGAGGGAAGAGAGAGAGTGAGTGGGAAGAGAAAGAGAGAGAGGGGAGAGAAAGAGAGAGAGAAGAAAGAGGGAATAGAGAGAGTAAGAGTGGAGAGAGGGAAGATAAACCAGAGTTGTTTAGCATCACCACTATCAATCTTCCCCCCAGAGAGTCTCCTTTCTGACTGCTGATACAAAGTGGCAGCACACGGTGAAGGCTCCGTATAAATCTACACATGTTGGTGAATCTGGGAACATTTATCAGCCCATTTCCTGGCATAACTAATGTTACATTACTAAATGTCACAGATAAATCATGTGAATGTCTCTAAAATTAAATACTTTAACATATAACCAAATCACATTATGTAAATGTATAACTACTTCATATATGTTTAACTATGACTGGTTTCATGTGTTCATCCATGTCTGAATCAGCTGTTACTGTCCTTGTTGCAGTTTCTGTCCACGGAGGTCTGATCCCTCAAAGCAGATCAAGTTCCTGGTGGATCTCCTGTCTCAAGCAGCAGAGTGGGAGGAGCAGACAGGAGAGAAGACACTGAAGCTGGTATCATCAGTGTGGACTTACAGCACCTTTCCTTTTCCCAATGGAGACACTTCTAAACAGAGTGATTTCCTGCTGGATCTGTACTCACATTTGAAGGACTATGAGACTCGAACAGGCAGGAGTGTCCTTCCAGCATTACAGCCAGTTTACCAGTCAGCCAGTCCTGCAGTCTGGTCCATCGGCCTCTCAGAGAGAAAGGCCTCCCTCCTCCTAGAGGTGCTGAAACTCCAAACAGAGAAGAAACCAGTACAGCTGAAGGGCTGGTCAGATGAAGAGAGTGAAGTGAGGAGTTTCCTTCAGTGTCTGCCCTATATCTCACAGCTGAGGTGAGTCTGAACATGTGTGATGCTAGTGATTACTGTCTTGTTGTCACGTTCGTCGTAACATTTAAGAGAGGAGGACCAAGGCACAGCGTGAAATGAATACATATTTAATAAACGAAGACGAAGAACACTTGACAAACTATGCAAAACAACAAACGAACGTGAAGCTATATAACAAATAGTGCTGACACTAAACACTACACATAGACAATCACCCACGAACTACCTAATGAATATGGCTGCCTAAATATGGTTCCCAATCAGAGACAATGATAGACAGCTGTCTCTAATTGAGAACCAATCTAGGCAACCATAGACATACATACACCTAGACTGAACACTGCCCCGTAAACATACAAAAAACCCTAGACAATACAAAACACATACATCCCCCATGTCACACCCTGACCTAACTAAAATAATTAAGAAAACAAAGATAACTAAGGCCAGGGTGTGACACTTGTAGAAACATGGTAACATTTATATTCAGATTTTCTGACATAACAGATGTTGACATACCAAATGTTACCCAGATATTGTGAAAGTGTTTGAGGTTAAAGACTTATACAAAACAAAAGCATATAATGTAAATGTATAACTGCTTCATACAGTCAGGTCTATAAATATTTAGACGTTGACCAAGTTAGTATTATTTTAGCTGTCTACCATATTGGAGTTGAGGGACCAAAAGGGACCAAAAGTAATTGGACAATTGGCTGCTCAGCTGTTCCTTGGCCAGGTGTTTGTTATTCCCTCATTAGTTAATTTACAAGGAAGCAGATAAAAGGTCTGGAGTTGATTTCAAGTGTGGCATTTGCATTTGTGTTGCTGTTAACCCTCAATATGAAGTCCAGAGAGCTGTCACTGCCAGTGAAGCAAGCCATCATTAGGCTGAAAAATCAAAACCAACCAGTAAATCAGAGAGCTAAGAAAAGCATTAGGTGTGGCCAAATCAACTATTTGGTACATTCTTAAAAATAAATAACACACCGG
The DNA here is from genome assembly GCF_016432855.1 of Salvelinus namaycush. Lineage (NCBI taxonomy): Eukaryota > Metazoa > Chordata > Actinopteri > Salmoniformes > Salmonidae > Salvelinus > Salvelinus namaycush. The sequence continues at coordinate 105,062 of NW_024061497.1, forward strand.
TGAGCTCAGGAACATCAGGAACACCAAAAGGCCTAGAAGACCACGGAAAACAACTGTGGTGGATGACAGAAGAATTCCTTCCCTGGTGAAGAAAACCCTTTTTCACAACAGTAGGCCAGATCAAGAACACCCTCCAGGGGGTAGGCATATCTATGTCAAAGTCAACAATCAAGAGAAGACTTCACCAGAGTAAATACAGAGGGTTTACCACAAGATGTAAACCATTGGTAAGCCTCAAAAACAGGAAGACCAGATTAGAGTTTGCCAAAAAAACAGTTCTGGAACAACATCCTGTGGACAGATGAGACAAAGATCAACTTGTACCAGAATGATGGGAAGAGAAGAGTATGGAGAAAGGAAGGAACTGCTGCTCATGATCCGAAGCACCTCATCTGTGAAGCATGGTGGAGGTAGTATATGGCTACCAATGGAACTGGTATTTATTGGGCTATGTTATCTGCTCAGATTCAGCCAAATGCTTCAAAACTCATTGGACGGCGCTTCACAGCGCCGACAATGACCCGAAGCATACTGCCAAAGCAACCCAATACTTTTTAAAGGCAAAGAAGTGGAATGTTCTGCAATGGCCAAGTTAATCACCTGACCTGAATCCAATTGAGCATCTGTTTTACTTGCTGAAGGCAAAACTGACGGCAAAACGCACCAAGAACAAGCAAGAACTGAAGACAGCTGCAGTAAAGGCCTGGCAGAGCATCACCAGGGATGAAACCCAGCATCTGGTGATGTCTATTGGTTACAGACTTTAAAAGTCCTTCTGCTCAGGATTCACAAACCTGTCACCTATTTTTGTTCTTAAAAACATGACAATACATTTGAATGCTTTTACTGTGAATTTAGTTTCCCATCTATTCATAATACATGATTTCCTTGCTTTACTTGGTCCACTTGAATGAGTCTGGTTGCTGAGAAAGTGGGAACGAACCTCTTCTCCACAGTTTTAACCACCAAACTCCACTTCTCTCCCACCTAAGCTCCCTTCAAGTTTAACCAACTGTTACAACTCACAATTTAATTTAGGATTATGTTAGTTTGTCCAATTACTCTTGATCCCCTAAAATTGCGGGGCCTATGTATAAAAATAGGTAGGTATGAAAATGGTTGTAATTCCTACATGGTTCATACAATAATTTTGACAAAACCCTCAAATTAAAGATGAAAGTCTACACTTGAAAGCACATCTAGATTTGCTTCCTTTCCGATCCATTGTGGCAGAGACAGAATGATGCACATTCTGTCAGTGTCCAAATGCTTATGGACCTAACGGTGTACAGGTGTACAGGGATGTAAACTGGTGAGGCCCAAAAAGGTGACACTTTTTGTTGCACTGAAACATGTAATAAATCCCTGCTAGGGGGAAATGCAGGTTTTAACTAATTAAGTAACACAGAACATGATCTACACGATCAGTCTCTGTGTGTCCAATATAAAGTGGTTCAATCAAACTCACAGCTAAAAAATTTAAAGAAAGCAATCCAATGTTATTTGTTGCCTAGATTTTATTGCAAATGACACTCAAGTCTTGAGAAAAAAACTATCACTAATATTGCAGTTACCATGACAGCCTTTATAATAGAACGCTTGTTACCATGACAGCCTTTATAATAGAACGCTTGTTACCATGACAGCCTTTATAATAGAACGCTTGTTACCCTGACAGCCTTTATAATAGAACGCTTGTTACCATGACAGCCGTGTTACCATGGCAGCATTTATAATAGAACGCTTGTTACCTTGACAGCCTTTATAATAGAACACGTGTTACCATGACAGCCTTTATAATAGATTGCTTGTTACCATGACAGCCTTTATAATAGACTGCTTGTTACCATGACAGCCTTCTTACCATGACAGCCTTTATAATAGAACGCTTGTTACCTTGACAGCCTTTATAATAGAACACTTGTTGCCATGACAGTGTTTATAATAGAACGCTTGTTACCATGACAGCCTTTATAAAAGAATGCTTGTTACCATGACAGCCTTCTTACCATGACAGCCTTTATAATATAACGCATGTTACCACACACATATATATATTGCACTTGTGGAAAAAATACATCTTAAAGTAGAATATAATGAAACAAACAGGCATTCTATTTTTGCTCTATTATCGTGGCCACTATAGTAGACATCGATCAGGTGCACAAGGCTACATGTCTGCAAAAATAATGTTCACTGAGTAAAAAATGTAATAATCCCCCCTCACTCACAAGTGTAACTGTCAAGTTCAACACTACAAAAGCTATACTGCATATTATTACATTGTACACTTTCTACCTGTGGACATCTGTTCTACAATGTGCCAGCAGAGCAGGATACCCTTTGTTGGCATAATTGATCTCTTTCAAGCAGAGAACTCATCTGGCATATACCCCTTTTAATCCACTGTATTGAAAGAGGGAAAGTGGGTGGTGTTCCTTTCACCTCTATAGTGGCATCCAGCTCCAGCTACACTTGATCCCTGAACCCACTTGTTTAATAACAAGCAACGCCTTATTTTCACCTAATTCTCTCATTCTGAAAATTAACCACATACTGTAGAAGGAAAACATTAGTTCACAGATAGTTAGTTTGTTAACTAGTTAACATTTCACACAGATTCCCAGGGTCCAGTAAGCAACTAACTTAACGCGCTATAACTTGAGGAACGGCAAGGAGTCGAATACCAGTTAATACTATAACGAATTGGTTAGGTTACTGACGTTAGCTCATCTGACGTTGTAACGTTAGCTAGCTAGCTATCTGACTTTGTTAGCCAGCTAATTTTCAAACAATAAACTCAATTATCTGATCAGTTAAGTTGGCTAACAGAGACATTTGAGCCAGCTACTATAGCAATATACTTAGCAACGCTAACAATAACGTTACTTTTTCCATCACACTTTCTCTCTCACCTCAAACTTTCCAAATGCCAGTTGTTTTTAGGTTACAGGTACTCTCCTCACCCCGGTCTCCGTGGCAAATGCCAGTTGTTTTTCGGTTACAGGTACTCTCCTCACCCCGGTCTCTGTGGTCAGGCTTATCACCTACCTCTCCGTTACCGTTCAGGGCGACGCGCTGCTGTAAATTAACCGCCCAAATGCCTTTCCACTCTCCCGCTCTTTCCAGAGCACGCGCTGATGCTGTAACTAGCACATTGGCTCTTCTCTCTTCAGTCTCGTGCTGCGTTCTGTTGTTATGGGAACGATTGGCTGAGCCTTGGATACAGACAGTATTGTGCTGCGTTCTGTTGTTATGGGAACGATTGGCTGAGCCTTGGATACAGACGGTATTGTGCTGCGTTCTGTTGTTATGGGAACGATTGGCTGAGCCTTGGATACAGACGGTATTGTGCTGCGTTCTGTTGTTATGGGAACGATTTGCTGAGCCTTGGATACAGTCAGTATTGTGCTGCGTTCTGTTGTTATGGGAACGATTGGCTGAGCCTTGGATACAGACAATATTGTGCTGCGTTCTGTTGTTATGGGAACGATTGGCTGAGCCTTGGATACAGACAGTATTGTGCTGCGTTCTGTTGTTATGGGAACGATTGGCTGAGCCTTGGATACAGACAGTATTGTGCTGCGTTCTGTTGTTATGGGAACGATTGACTGAGCCTTGGATACAGACAGTATTGTGCTGCGTTCTGTTGTCATGTGAACGATTGGCTGAGCCTTGGATACAGACAGTATTGTGCTGCGTTCTGTTGTTATGGGAACGATTGGCTGAGCCTTGGATACAGTCAGTATTGTGCTGCGTTCTGTTGTTATGGGAACGATTGGCTGAGCCTTGGATACAGACCAATATTGTGCTGCGTTCTGTTGTTATGGGAACGATTGGCTGAGCCTTGGATACAGACAGTATTGTGCTGCGTTCTGTTGTTATGGGAACGATTGGCTGAGCCTTGGATACAGACAGTATTGTGCTGCGTTCTGTTGTTATGGGAACGATTGGCTGAGCCTTGGATACAGACAGTATTGTGCTGCGTTCTGTTGTTATGGGAACGATTGGCTGAGCCTTGGATACAGACAGTATTGTGCTGCGTTCTGTTGTTATGGGAACGATTGGCTGAGCCTTGGATACAGACAGTATTGTGCTGCGTTCTGTTGTTATGGGAACGATTGGCTGAGCCTTGGATACGGACAGTATTGCTCCAAACGCACATCACTCGTTCGCTTACAGCCAGTAGTGATCCAAACCCCTCCCCCACCAAATTTCGCCGAAAGGCGACTAGTTTGCATCCCTGTGTATCTTTAACTATGACTGGTTTCATGTGTTCATCCATGTCTGAATCAGCTGTTACTGTCCTTGTTGCAGTTTCTATCCACAGAGGTCTGATCCCTCAAAGCAGATCAAGTTCCTGGTGGATCTCCTGTCTCAAGCAGCAGAGTGGGAGGAGCAGACAGGAGAGAAGACACTGAAGCTGGTATCATCAGTGTGTACTTACAGCACCTTTCCTTTTCTCAACGGAGACAAATCTAAACAGAGTGATTTCCTGCTGGATCTGTACTCACATGTGAAGGACTATGAGACTCAAACAGGCAGGAGTGTCCTTCCAGCATTACAGACAGTTTACCAGTCAGCTCCTGCAGTCTGGTCCATAGACCTCTCAGAGAGAAAGGCCTCCCTCCTCCTAGAAGTGCTGAAACTCCAACCAGAGAAGAAACCAGTAGAACTGAAGGGCTGGTCAGATGAAGAGAGTGAAGTGAGGAGTTTCCTTCAGTGTCTGCCCTACATCTCACAGCTGAGGTGAGTGAGTTTATCCAACAAGAGTCCATATGTCATTGAACTGGTGTAGATAGTATTTATGTTTTAAACTGTCTTTATCTTTTTAATACATGCACATGTGAAGATGCTGTAGAAACTCTAATTTAGAAGGAATTGAAATTGAACAATATTCCAATTGATAGTTGTATTGTTTTAAAAGATGGAGTCATATGGTGCTATTAGTTTTCAGTTCCCCAACCCTGTTACTCATATCAGTCCTCATCACTCACCTGTATATCATCTGTGTTTTAAACTGTTTGTTCAGATTTCCTCTACTGAAGGATAATATAGAGAGGAGAAAGAGAGAGAAGACATTCCTACTGAATCTGTGTCTTCAAGCAGCTCTCCATGAGAGAGGAACCATACAAACAACTGTAGAGAAAGTGTTGTCACTGTCTGAAGTATATCGCTTTCAGAAATGTGATTTCCTGCTGGATCTGTGCTCACATGTGAAGGACTATGAGACTCAAACAGGCAGGAGTGTCCTTCCAGCATTACAGCCAGTTTACCAGTCAGCTCCTGCAGTCTGGTCCATAGACCTCTCAGAGAGAAAGGCCTCCCTCCTCCTAGAAATGCTGAAACTCCAACCAGAGAAGAAACCAGTAGAGCTGAAGGGCTGGTCAGATGAAGAGAGTGAAGTGAGGAGTTTCCTTCAGTGTCTGTCCTACATCTCACAGCTGAGGTGAGTCTGAACATGTGTGGTGGTTAGTGATTATGTGATGCTAGTGGTTATTATCTTGTAGAAACATTTGACATATGAAACTTCAAGTGTTGGTAAATCTTGTAGCGGTATTGTTAGAGAGGGGTGAAGGTAAAGATTTTGTTGGGGCGCCAGGCAGGTATTAACCCTGCAGAAAGGAAAAGAGTAGGATAGAGAGAGACCCACTACCAGACACACACACATCAGCAGAAGAGACTGTCTAGAGTGTAGCCTGTTAGCCAGATAGCCAGTGGAGAGAATAGATAAGACACACCATATAAAACACCCATCACAGCACAGGGGTAACCCCACCAATAATACCTCATACAATAATGATGGCAGAGCAATTTAACGGCAACTTCATAGAAACAATTTACAAGAAAGAACCCAGTCATCAACATGAGAGGATTTGCAGTAATCTGTATTACCTCCCAGTGGAGGAGTGCAGAGGGTATGAATGGTGGGGGGTCATAGACAAACAAAGGCCTTAAAATGTCCAAAATCTTCTGTCCCACATGGCATTAGTACCACATCAATACAGTTCAAATAACAAGACACAATAAACTGGCAAGAAACCTCCCTTTAACTAAAATGTCAACCCAAATACGTCTGGCAGGACAATAATAGTCCACCGATGCTGAACCTCAAAGGGAAGAGCATTGAAAACAATAATAAAGTCTGCTGCAGTGTAAAGCACTGGAGAGATACGGGGGGAGAGAGTGGGACGAGAGAGAGAGAGAGGGGCATGAGAGAGGGACGAGAGGGACGAGAGAGAGAGAGAGGGACGAGAGAGAGAGAGGGGCATGAGAGAGGGACGAGAGGGACGAGAGAGAGAGAGAGGGACGAGAGAGAGAGAGAGAGAGAGGGACGAGAGAGAGGGAGAGGGGCATGAGAGAGGGACGAGAGAGAGAGAGAGGGACGAGAGAGAGAGGGACGTGAGAGAGAGGGAAGAGAGAGAGAGTGAAGAGAGAGAGAGAGAGGGAAGAGAGAGAGAGGGAAGAGAGAGAGAGAGCGAGGGAAGAGAGAGAGAGAGGGACGAGAGAGAGAGAGGGACGAGAGAGAGAGAGAGGGAAGAGAGAGAGAGAGAGGGACGAGAGAGAGGGACGAGAGAGAGGGACGAGAGAGAGAGACGAGAGGGACAAGAAAGAGAGGGAGAGGGACGAGAGAGAGAGAGAGGGACGAGAGAGAGAGGGACGCGAGAGAGGGGGACGAGAGAGAGAGGGAAGAGAGAGAGAGAAGGAAGAGAGAGAGAGAGGGAAGAGAGAGAGAGAGGGAAGAGAGAGAGAGAGAGGGACGAGAGAGAGAGGGACCAGAGAGAGAGGGACGAGAGGGACGAGAGAGAGAGGGACGAGAGAGAAGGACGAGAGAGAGAGGGATGAGAGAGAGGGATAGAGAGAGAGGGACGAGAGAGAGAGGGATTAGAGAGAGTGATAGAGAGAGAGGGACGAGAGAGAGAGAGGTGGATGAGAGAGGGACGAGAGAGAGAGAGAGAGAGAGAGAGAGGGAAGAGAGAGAGAGAGGGAAGAGAGAGAGAGGAAGAGAGAGAGAGGGAAGAGAGAGAGAGAGGGAAGAGAGAGAGAGAAGGAACAGAAACAAGAGGGAGGGAAGAGAAAGAAGAGGGAGGGAGGAGAGGGAAGAGAGGAGAGAAAGAGAGAGAGGGGGGAAGAGAAATAGAGATGGGGAAGAGAGGATGAGAAAGGGAAGAGAGAAAGAGAGAGTGGTAAGAGGGAGAGAGGGAAGAGAAAGAGAGAGTGGTAAGAGAGGGAGAGGGAAGAGAAAGAGAGAGTGGTAAGAGAGAGAGAGAGAGAGGGAAGAACAAGAGAGAGTAGTAAGAGAGAGAAAGGGAAGAGAGAAAGAGAGAGTGGTGAGAGAGGGAGAGGGAAGAGAAAGAGAGAGTGGTAAGAGAGAGAGAGGGAAGAGGGAAATTAACCAGAGCTGTTCAGCATCACCACTATCAAACTGCCCCGCAGAGAGTCTCCTTTCTGACTGCTGATGCAAAGTGGCAGCACACGGTGAAGGCTCCGTATAAAACTACACATGTTGGTGAATCTGGGAACATTTATCAGCCCATTTCCTGACATAACTAATGTTGCATTACTAAATGTCACACAAAAAAATGTGAATGTCCCTAAAATGAAATACTTTAACATATAACCAAAGCACATTTTGTAAATGTATAACTACTTCATATATCTTTAACTATGACTGGTTTCATGTGTTCATCCATGTCTGAATCAGCTGTAACTGTCCTTGTTGCAGTTTCTGTCCATGGTGGCCTGATCCCTCAAAGCGGATCAAGTTCCTGGTGGATCTCCTGTCTCAAGCAGCAGAGTGGGAGGAGCAGACAGGAGAGAAGACACTGAAGCTGGTATCATCAGTGTGTACTTACAGCACCTTTCCCTTCTGTGATGATGATGATGATGATGATGATGATGGTGACATTAATAAGAAATATCAATGTAATTTCCTGCTGGATCTGTACTCACATGTGAAGGACTATGAGACTCAAACAGGCAGGAGTGTCCTTCCAGCATTACAGCCAGTTTACCAGTCAGCCAGTCCTGCAGTCTGGCCCATAGACCTCTCAGAGAGAAATGCCTCCCTCCTCCTAGAAGTGCTGAAACTCCAACCAGAGAAGAAACCAGTAAAGCTGAAGGGCTGGTCAGATGAAGAGAGTGAAGTGAGGAGTTTCCTTCAGTGTCTGTCCTACATCTCACAGCTGAGGTGAGTCTGAACATGTGTGGTGGTTAGTGATTATATGATGCTAGTGGTTATTATCTTGTAGAAACATTTGACATATAAAACTTCAAGTGTTGGTAAATCTTGTAGCGGTATTGTTAGAGAGGGGTGAAGGTAAAGATTTTGTTGGGGCGCCAGGCAGGTATTAACCCTGCAGAAAGGAAAAGAGTAGGATACAGAGAGACCCACTACCAGACACACACACATCAGCAGAAGAGACTGTCTAGAGTGTAGCCTGTTAGCCAGATAGCCAGTGGAGAGAAAAGATAAGACACACCATATAAAACACCCATCACAGCACAGGGGTAACCCCACCAATAATACCTCATACAATAATGATGGCAGAGCAATTTAACGGCAACTTCATAGAAACAATTTACAAGAAAGAACCCAGTCATCAACATGAGAGGATTTGCAGTAATCTGTATTACCTCCCAGTGGAGGAGTGCAGAGGGTATGAATGGTGGGGGGTCATAGACAAACAAAGGCCTTAAAATGTCCACAATCTTCTGGGCCACATGTCATTAGTACCACATCAACACAGTTCAAATAACAAGACACAATAAACTGGCAAGCAACCTCCCTTTAACTAAAATGTCAACCCAAATACGTCTGGCAGGACAATAATAGTCCAGCCACGCTGAACCTCAAAGGGAAGAGCATTGAAAACAATAATAAAGTCTGCTGCAGTATAAAGCACTGGAGAGAGAGAGGGGGGAGAGAGGGGAGAGAGAGGAGGTAGAAGGGGAGAGGGAGATGGGGGAGAGAGAGGTAGAGGGAGGGGAGAGGGGGGAAGAGAGAGGGGAGAGGAGGGAGAGAGAGAGAGGGACGAGAGAGAGAGGAGGGAGAGGAGGGACGAGAGAGAGAGGAGGGAGAGGAGGGAGAGAGAGAGAGGGACGAGAGAGAGAGGAGGGAGAGAGAGAGAGGGACGAGAGAGAGAGGAGGGAGAGGAGGGAGAGAGAGAGAGGGACGAGAGAGAGAGTGAGAGGGGAGAGAGGGACGAGAGAGAGAGGAGGGAGAGAGAGGAGGGAGAGAGAGAGAGAGAGAGAGGAGGGAGAGAAGAGAGGGATGAGAGAGGGACGGGAGAGAGAGAGAGAGAGGGACGAGAGACAGAGGGACGAGAGAGACAGAGGGACGAGAGAGACAGAGGGACGAGAGAGAGAGAGGGACGAGAGAGAGAGAGGGACGAGAGAGAGAGAGGGACGAGAGAGAGAGAGGGACGAGAGAGAGAGAGGGAGAGAGAGAGAGAGGGGAGAGAGAGAGAGAGAGAGAGGGACGAGAGAGAGAGAAGAGAGAGAAGAGAGGGATGAGAGAGGGACGGGAGAGAGAGAGAGGGACGGGAGAGAGAGAGAGAGAGGGACGAGAGAGAGAGAGAGGGACGAGAGAGAGAGAGAAGAGAGGGATGAGAGAGGGACGGGAGAGAGAGAGAGAGAGGGACGAGAGACAGAGGGACGAGAGAGACAGAGGGACGAGAGAGAGAGAGGGACGAGAGAGAGAGAGGGACGAGAGAGAGAGAGGGACGAGAGAGAGAGAGAGGGGAGAGAGAGAGAGAGAGGGGAGAGAGAGAGAGAGAGGGGAGAGAGAGAGAGAGAGGGACGAGAGAGAGAGGGACGAGAGAGAGAGAGGGACGAGAGAGAGAGAGGGACGAGAGAGACAGAGGGACGAGAGAGAGAGAGGGACGAGAGAGAGAGAGGGACGAGAGAGACAGAGGGACGAGAGAGACAGAGGGACGAGAGAGACAGAGGGACGAGAGAGACAGAGGGACGAGAGAGAGAGAAGAGAAAAGTGAAAGAGCGATAGGGAAGAGAAAGAGAGAGGAGAGAAAAGGAAGAGATTAGGGGAGAGAGGGAAGAGAGAGAGAGAGGGATGAGGGAAAATTAATTAGATTTCCTGACATAACTAATGTTGCATCACTAAATGTCACACATAAATCATGTGAATGTCTCTAAAATTAAATACTTTAACATATAACCAAATCACATTATGTAAATGTATAACTACTTCATATATCTTTAACTATGACTGGTTTCATGTGTTCATCCATGTCTGAATCAGCTGTTACTGTCCTTGTTGCAGTTTCTGTCCACGGAGGTCTGATCCCTCAAAGCAGATCAAGTTCCTGGTGGATCTCCTGTCTCAAGCAGCAGAGTGGGAGGAGCAGACAGGAGAGAAGACACTGAAGCTGGTATCATCAGTGTGTACTTACAGCACCTTCCCCTTCTGTGATGATGATGATGATGATGGTGACAATAATACGGAATATCAATGTAATTTCCTGCTGGATCTGTACTCACATTTGAAGGACTATGAGACTCAAACAGGCAGGAGTTTCCTTCCAGCATTACAGCCAGTTTACCAGTCAACTCCTGTAGTCTGGTCCATAGACCTCTCAGAGAGAAAGGCCTCCCTCCTCCTAGAAGTGCTGAAACTCCAACCAGAGAAGAAACCAGTAGAGCTGTGGGGCTGGTCAGATGAAGAGAGTGAAGTGAGGAGTTTCCTTCAGTGTCTGCCCTACATCTCACAGCTGAGGTGAGTTGGATCAGTACATTTCAGGGATTGTAGTTGTCTGTCCCTGTATTTCCCTTTAGAGAGGATGCTTGTAGCTTTCTGCAGTCATTGTCTTTTTAAGACATTGTCATATGAATCTTCAAATGTTATTGAATCTGGTAACATTTATACTCAGATTCCCTGAAATAACAAATGTTGCCCAGAATTGTGAATCCATATACACATATACTCAGAATACCTCATCTAGAGAGGTCTTGTAACAATAAACCTGAATGTTTATATTCAGAATAGCTAATCTACAAAACCAAATGTCATGTATATTTTGTAACTTTCTCTGTTACATGGTGTTATATGTCCAGGCAGATATTCATCTACAGTGAGGTAGAAGTATTGGGACAGTGATGCATTTTGTTTTGTTTCTCTATTCCAGCACTTTGGATTTGAAATGATACAATCACTAGGAGGTTAAAGTGCCAGTTTAATTTTTTATTCACTTATGTGTATTAACTTCTTATGGCTGCAAGGGGCAGTATTGAGTAGCCTGATAAAATGTGTCCATTTCAAAAGGCCTCGTACTCAATTCTTGCTCGTACAATATGCATATTATTATTACTATTGGATAGAAAACACTCTCTAGTTTCTAAAACCGTTTGAATTATTTCTCTGAGTGAAACAGAACTCATTCTGCAGCACTTTTCCTGACCCGGAAGTTCAAAGTCTGAAATCGATGCTCTCTTCCTCTTCCTGCCTATAAATGGGCACAAAAGCTATTAATAAACATGCACGTCATACACCTTCCTCTGGGTGTCAAGAAGGCTGTGAGAGAAGAAATGAGGTGATTATCTCGATCTGGGATGGAATAAATCCTCTTGGAATGACGTGTACCCCATTTCCGGTACTCTGAAGAACGCGATTTGGACAGTGGGGTTGCCTTTTGTTTTGCTGACGTTATAGGCGACTATTATTTCCGGCTTCGATTTTATTTGATACATGTCACCATATCATCGTAAAGTATGTTTTTTCAATATAGTTTCATCAGATTATTGAATTTTTTTCGGGAGTTTTGCCGTGTTCCGTTCTCTTCCGTTTGTTTACATGGAGAGATCCGTGCAACCCGGCTAGCGCGCTTGCTAAATGGAGAGAGAAAGTTGCCATTCTGAATCCAAACAACGACTCATCTGGACAAAGGACACCTTGTTCAACATTCTGATGAAAGATCAGCAAAAGTAAGACCCATTTTAAGATGTTGTTTCATATATCTGTCGTAGTCGCCGGCGCCCAATTGTTTCTGGCTATTGTGCTAAGCTAATATAATGCTACATTTTGTTTTCGCTGTAAAACACTTAATAAATCGGAAATATTGTCTGGCATCACAAGATGCCTGTCTTTCATTTGCTGTACACTTTGTATTTTTCAGAAATGTTTTATGATGAGTAATTAGGTATTTGACGTTGGTGTCTGTAAATATTATGGCTGCTTTCGGTGCAATTTCTGAATGTAGCTGCAATGTAAACTATGATTTATACCTGAAATATGCACATTTTTCGAAAAAACATATGCTATACAATAAATATGTTATCAGACTGTCATCTGATGAGGTTGTTTCTTGGTTAGTGGCTATTTATATCTTTATTTGGACGAATTTGTGATAGCTACTGATGGAGTCAAAAACTGATGGAGTAATAAAAGTGGAGTCGTTTGCTAACGTGGTTAGCTAATAGATTTACATATTTTGTCTTCCCTGTAAAACATTTTAAAAATCGGACATGTTGGCTGGATTCACGAGATGTGTACCTTTCATATGCTGTATTGGACTTGTTAATGTGTGAAAGTTAAATATTTAAAAAAAATATCTTTTGAATTTCGCGCCCTGCACTTGAAGTGGCTGTTGTCATAAATGTACCGACGTCGGGCTTGCACGCCAAACAGGTTATTGTAGTCAAAAGTTTAGTATTTGGTCCCATATTTCTAGAATGCAATGACTACATCAAGCTTGTGATTCTACAAACTTTTTGCTGTTTGTTTTGGTTGTTTCAGATTATTTTGTGCCCAATAGAAATGAAAAAATAATAATAATAAATAATGTATTGTTTCATTTTGGAGTCACTTTTATTTTAAATAATAATATAATATGTTTCTAAACATTTCTACATGAATGTGGACGCTACCATGGTTACAAATAATCCTGAATAATGATCGTGAATTTTTTTCAAAATATGTTTCTCAGGATATTAATGTTTCATACTTCAAATGTTAGAATGTTTATTTCACTTTGAGGCAGGTGTTTCTGTATTTAGTGGTGAAGAGTTATGAAATCAATATGTTTTATTTTCTTTAACTTTAATGTTATTAAAATAATGTCTGTGAGTATAACAGAACTGATTTGGCAGGCGAAAACCTGAGGAAAAATCCATCCATGAAATGCTTTTATTTTGAAATGGCTGTTTTTCCATTGAAAGCCTATCCACCATACAAAGACTTATGACCCAGTTCACGGTCTCTATGGCTTCCACTACATGTGGCCAGTCTTTAGGCATTGTTTCAGGCTTTTACTCTGAAAAATGAGGGAGAAAACATCACTTTCAATGAGAGGACAGTGGAAATTTCCAGACATGAGTCCTGATCGTGAGAGCCTTTCTTGTTTTTCCTATTGATATTATGTATATTTATACAAAAACTACCTGAGGATTGATTATAAAAAGCGTTTGACATGTTTCTACAAACTTTTATGGTACTTCTTTGATTTTTCGTCTGCCTGCTGTGACCGCGCTTTGTTCCAATGGATTACTGAACAAATTGCGCTAACAAACAGAGGTTTTTGGATATAAAGAGTGACTTTATCGAACAAAACAAACATTTATTGCGTAACTGGGAGTCTTGTGAGTGCAACCATATGAAGATCATCAAAGGTAAGTGATACATTTTAACGCTATTTATGACTTTTGTTACTCCTCTTCTTGGCTGGTTACTATTTGTAATGATTTGTCTGCTGGGCACTGTTCTCAGATAATCGCATGGTATGCTTTCGCCGTAAAGCCTTTTTTGAATTCCTGTATGTATTAAAAAGTCCTATAATAACTGGATAGTTCACCTGATATGGATGAAAATACCCTCGGATTAAAGCTGACCTTTAACCTCATAGTCATTGTATAATTTCAAAATGCTGGATTACAAAGCCAAAACAACAAACCATGTGTCCCTGTCCCAATACTTCTTGACGTCACTGTCTCCTAAATGTCTGATTTGATGTCCCCCATCTTTTGTTGTTTCAGCTGTGATGATGACAGGTTCTTCCAGACTGTGTGTGAATCCATCCCTGTGAGGTCCAGAGAAGAGGACCAGCAGTTGGCCTCTCTTCTCCAGGCCTTGGGCTCCACCCTGTCACTGGGAGGAGAGTTACCCAGGAAAACCTGCAGGTCTGTGGGGAGAGTCCTGGGTCTCTGTGCCTCCAGAGTGGACCTTACTCTCACCCCCAGCAAGATCTCTCTCAAAGGAGCCTTACTTCTTTTGAGACATGAGTCAAAGCTCCACAAGCTCAGGTATGTTCAGTAAGACAGCTTTTACAGGTCTATTGAATAGTTGATTTTCCTACTAGAGCATTTATCTGACAAGACTTCTCTGTTGATTTCTCTAGTGACTTGAGTTTTGTCTTTTCATTCCAGGCTGAGTGTGGGTATGGCAGTGAAACTGTCCAGACTGGTTAGGAGGACAGGGAGAGGTGCTACTCCACTGACTGTCCCAGAACTCTCCCTGGTCCTAAAGAGCAGCCATCTACCAGAGAGAGTGTTATCCAGGGCTCTGAGTAGTGTGGCGTCCCTGCTGAGACTCTGGAGGGTTCAGTGTCTGGACCTGACTGACTTCTGGATCCAGGGTCACTCTCTCATCACACTGCTGTGTCACCAGGGACCTCTCTCTCTCAGGTCAGTCTGAAGCTGATGTATTTTAAAAGTAGAAATAGTAACTTCATTCATGTGTTTTTCATATTTCTGACTGCCTGTATGTTCCAACCTCCTAGACTGAACTCAGACACTCTGCAGCAGCTGACTGTAGTTGTGTATGAAGCTCAGGACAAGGACTTGACTCAGTTGTTCCTGGAGAAGGTTGGTGGAGACCTGACCTCCTGCAGGCTGGACTGGGAAGTGCTTCTCTCTCTGCTGCAGCTTTCAACCCACAACATCACTGTGGACCTCAGGAAGAACCGGCTTCTAGAGAAGAACATCTCAGATCTTCTCCCCTTTCTGGGAAGGGTTACTCTCAAGAGGTGGGAGAACTTCTTTCTCTGTTCAGACTTTCTAGAAATAATAAAATAACTATTTGTATCCAGTGACTAGTTGTTCTGAGTTTTCCTCTGTATTATCATTAGGGTTTTATTCAATAGGTGGGAGATCTTTATTCAATATTTATAGACTTTAATTATTCATGTCCTATCCAGACGGTTGTTGCTATGTGAGTTATCCTTTATAAAACCTTGACATAACCACAACAATCCATTCTCCATGTTTGTTCAGATCCAGTTCCAGCTTTGTAAAGTCCTCCATCAGACACATCTATGACAGTAGAGACAGTGACTGTGTGTCCAGTTTGTTGAGGTCTTCAGACCATTGGATCAACCTGAACAGCAGAGAGCTGGACAGAGTGGACTGTACTGCTCTGTGTTTTACCCTGCAGCACAGCCACCAAGTCAAAGTCAACCTGCTGTGGACCTCCATACCACCGGGGGAGATAGAGAGCATCCTGCCTCTTCTGGACAGAGTCTCCCAACTCAGGTTTAGTTGGCACTCTTTGACCCTGCTAGAATGGATAGAACTATGAGGCTTTCCACTTCCTGACTGATTTAACCTCTAACCCTATCCTTAGTGTAATGTACTAACCTTAACCTCAGCTTGGGGTGGAATTGAAGGGGAACGCCTGGGAGTTGACCTGATAAACAGAGTTGTAGTGTGTTTATCAGTGTTTTAATGTGTGATGGTGTGTAAATAAGTCTGTCTCTCTCTCTGTCTCGCTGTCTCTCTCTGTCGCTCACTCGCTCGCTCTCTGTCTCTCTGTCTCTGTCGCTCACTCTCTGTCTCTCGCTCTCTGTCTCTCTCTCTGTCTCTCTCTGTAGTGTTGACAGGAAGTTACTGCTGAGTTTCCTCCAGTGCTGTGCTGCCTCTAAGATCCAGCAGGGGGCACCACCACCACCAACAGCAGAATGGCTGCTCAGGTCTCTGCACTACAGGCTGGACTTCTCCTGCTCCTCCTCTGTGGACCTGTCAGCTCAGGACCAGGAGAAGGCTCTGTGTCTGACCACTGACCACTGCAGGGCCATCAACTCTGTTCTGAAGCAGAGCCAACACAGCACCCAGCTGGTCCAGAACCAGGTCCAGCTCATCCTAAGAGACTGTGAGGTGGAGGACAGAGCACTGAGGGAGCTGCTTCCCATCCTGCATATCGTCAAGCTGAGGTTAGACACACAAAGACAAAACATTTGACCAACTAGTTTATCAGTAGGAGTTAGACCTACTCTGTGTCATAATGTTGTCTCTGCTTCTTGTCCTCTCAGTTCCAGCAAAGCTCTGCTACTTCAGCTGCTGGACCTTGTGTCTGAGGGGATTGAAGAGGGGCTGCTGAGGCACACAGGGTCCCTGTGCAGAGCCCTGGATGGGGAGCTGGACCTCAGTGAGACCAGGCTGGATCAGAAGGCCTGTGGATCTCTGGCCCTGGTTCTGGAACACTCAGAGGGTCTGTCAAAACTGGACCTCAGCCACT
The DNA here is from genome assembly GCF_016432855.1 of Salvelinus namaycush. Taxonomy (NCBI): domain Eukaryota; kingdom Metazoa; phylum Chordata; class Actinopteri; order Salmoniformes; family Salmonidae; genus Salvelinus; species Salvelinus namaycush. Next base: position 121,524 of record NW_024061497.1, read on the forward strand.
GTCAACTCACAGACCACCACCTACAGGCCCTGATCACAAACCTGCATAAAGTACAAGTCCTGGAGTGAGTGGCTTTCAGTGTGTGTGTGTGTGTGTGTGTGTGTGTGTGTGTGTGTGTGTGTGTGTGTGTGTGTGTGTGTGTGTGTGTGTGTGTGTGTGTGAGACTAGATGACAAATGTCGCTCTCTCTCTCGTAGCCTGAGTCACAATGACATCACTGATGCTCTGACTGACAGAATACTCCAACTGGTCTCTACCAACACTTCAATACACACCGTACGGTAAGGGTGTGTGTGATGGTGAGCAGAGCATGTGTGTGTGAGATCATATGGGTGTGTCTGTTGCTGAGGGCAACAGTTGGAGGATGGAGATGTGTTGTCTAATGATGTAATAATGATTAATAATTATCATGTTCTATAGACTCTTCAACAACAGAATCCAGGACAGAAGACCCTTCCTGACAGACAAGAGGTTTGAGATCTGGTGAAACAACATCAGGTCTTAGTCCAGGAAGAGAAGGCTGAATCCAGGACAGAAGACCCTTCCTGACAGACAAGAGGTTTGAGATCTGGTGAAACAACATCAGGTCTTAGTCCAGGAAGAGAAGGCTGAATCCAGGACAGAAGACCCTTCCTGACAGACAAGAGGTTTGACATCTGGTGAAACAACATCAGGTCTTAGTCCAGGAAGAGAAGGCTGAATCCAGGACAGAAGACCCTTCCTGACAGACAAGAGGTTTAACATCTGGTGAAACAACATCAGGTCTTAGTCCAGGAAGAGAAGGCTGAATCCAGGACAGACGACCCTTCCTGACAGACAAGATAATGTTGTATAATAACACTATAATGTGTCAATGTAGAAGGCTGGTTTGACATCTGGTGACGATAATGTTGTATAATGTGGAACATAAACTGATGGAACATTTTAATACAAAAGACTGGTTGTTACAGCTGGAACAGTCCAATCATGTTTAATCTGCTGTGTTATCAACAGAACCGGTTGTTACAGCTGGAACAGTCCAATCATGTTTAATCTGCTGTGTTATCAACAGAACCGGTTGTTACAGCTGGAACAGTCCGATCATGTTTAATCTGCTGTGTTATCAACAGAACCGGTTGTTACAGCTGGAACAGTCCAATCATGTTTAATCTGCTGTGTTATCAACAGAACCGGTTGTTACAGCTGGAACAGTCCAATCATGTTTAATCTGCTGTGTTATCAACAGAACCGGTTGTTACAGATGGAACAGTCCGATCATGTTTAATCTGCTGTGTTATCAACAGAACCGGTTGTTACAGCTGGAACAGTCCAATCATGTTTAATCTGCTGTGTTATCAACAGAACCGGTTGTTACAGCTGGAACAGTCCAATCATGTTTAATCTGCTGTGTTATCAACAGAACCGGTTGTTACAGCTGGAACAGTCCGATCATGTTTAATCTGCTGTGTTATCAACAGAACCGGTTGTTACAGCTGGAACAGTCCAATCATGTTTAATCTGCTGTGTTATCAACAGAACCGGTTGTTACAGCTGGAACAGTCCAATCATGTTTAATCTGCTTTGTTATCAACAGAACCGGTTGTTACAGCTGGAACAGTCCGATCATGTTTAATCTGCTGTGTTATCAACAGAACCGGTTGTTACAGCTGGAACAGTCCGATCATGTTTAATCTGCTGTGTTATCAACAGAACCGGTTGTTACAGCTGGAACAGTCCGATCATGTTTAATCTGCTGTGTTATCAACAGAACCGGTTGTTACAGCTGGAACAGTCCGATCATGTTTAATCTGCTGTGTTATCAACAGAACCGGTTGTTACAGCTGGAACAGTCCGATCATGTTTAATCTGCTGTGTTATCAACAGAACCGGTTGTTACAGCTGGAACAGTCCGATCTTGTTTAATCTGCTGTGTTATCAACAGAACCGGTTGTTACAGCTGGAACAGTCCGATCTTGTTTAATCTGCTGTGTTATCAACAGAACCGGTTGTTACAGCTGGAACAGTCCAATCATGTTTAATCTGCTGTGTTATCAACAGAACCGGTTGTTACAGCTGGAACAGTCCAATCATGTTTAATCTGCTGTGTTATCAACAGAACCGGTTGTTACAGATGGAACAGTCCGATCATGTTTAATCTGCTGTGTTATCAACAGAACCGGTTGTTACAGCTGGAACAGTCCGATCATGTTTAATCTGCTGTGTTATCAACAGAACTGGTTGTTACAGCTGGAACAGTCCAATCATGTTTAATCTGCTGTGTTATCAACAGAACCGGTTGTTACAGCTGGAACAGTCCGATCATGTTTAATCTGCTGTGTTATCAACAGAACCGGTTGTTACAGCTGGAACAGTCCGATCATGTTTAATCTGCTGTGTTATCAACAGAACTGGTTGTTACAGCTGGAACAGTCCAATCATGTTTAATCTGCTGTGTTATCAACAGAACCGGTCATGTATAAACTATAGTCAACAGACTCATTAAAGAGATTCTCTGCTACTTTTTGTGTACGTTTTAGCCAGTAGTGCTGATAGTAACACTCACAAGACAAAAGTGATCCCCGAAAATGTTCTACTACATCACATACAGTAGGGAGAACAAGTATTTGAAACACTGACGATTTTGCAGGTTTTCCTACTTACAAAGCATGTAGAGGTCTGTAATTTTTTTCATAGGTACACTTCAACTGTGAGAGACGGAATCTAAAACAAAAATCCAGAAAATCACATTGTATGATTTTTAAGTAATTAATTAGCATTTTATTGCATGACATAAGTATTTGATACATCAGAAAAGCAGAAGTTAATATTTGGTACAGAAACCTTTGTTTGCAATTACAGAGATCATACGTTTCCTGTAGTTCCTGACCATGTTTGCACACACTGCAGCAGGGATTTTGGCCCACTCCTCCAAACAGACCTTATCCAGATCCTTCAGGTTTCGGGGCTGTCGCTGGGCAATATGGACTTTCAGCTCCCTCCAAAGACTTTCTATTGGGTTCAGGTTTGGAGACTGGCTCGGCCAGTCTTGGTCTATTTCTAAAATAAAACAAAACAACAACGTTTTAAGTCTTTCTTTTCTGATATCAAAAACAGAAAAACCTCCCAAAAGTTTACTTTTTCTGACCGTGTAAATCATTTATGAATATTTAGTATTTGTGTTTTTAATAAATGAACCATGAGACACATGATTGATGTGTGTTACTGTGTTTTCTCTGAAGGTTGAACTCATTACTAGTAAAACATCACTTTCAGGTTATTGCTGGTATGAAAGTGATCAAACCCCAAGTGTGTTTCTTTTCATGCCGATGTAAAAGTTGTTAGTTGAAGACGTCTCCCTCTGACAGGCCGATCTCGGGAAAGCCGAACCCGCCCATTTATCAGGAAGCACCATATTAGGTCAATGATGTCGACGGAATCTCCTTTTGGAACGTTCCATTTCTTGGAAACTTAGAAGTTCTAACTTGTTGTCTTTACCGATAAATGCCAGTTAAATTGCATATTCAAATAAATTAAACTTTATTTGTCACATGCGCCGAATACAACAAGTGTAGACTTTACGGTGAAATGCTTACTTACAAGCCCTTAACCAACAGTGCAGTTCAAGAAGAAGAAAATATTTCCCAAATAGGCTAAAATAAAAAGTAACAATAAAAAGTAAAACGATAACAACAACGAGGCTATTTACAGGGGGTACCGCTACAGAGTCAGTGTAGAGGCTATATACAGGGGGTACCGGTACCGAGTCAGTCTGGAGGCTATATACAGGGGATACTGGTAACGAGTCAGTGTGGAGGCTATATACCGGTGGTACCGGTACCGAGTCAGTGTGGAGGCTATATACAGGGGGTACCGCTACAGAGTCAGTGTAGAGGCTATATACAGGGGGTACCGGTACAGAGTCAGTGTAGAGGCTATATACAGGGGGTACCGGTACAGAGTCAGTGTAGAGGCTATATACAGAGGGTACCGGTACAGAGTCAGTGTAGAGGCTATATACAGGGGGTACCGGTACAGAGTCAGTGTAGAGGCTATATACAGGGGGTACCGGTACAGAGTCAGTGTAGAGGCTATATACAGGGGGTACCGCTACAGAGTCAGTGTAGAGGCTATATACAGGGGGTACCGCTACAGAGTCAGTGGAGAGGCTATATAAAGGGGGTACTGGTACAGAGTCAGTGTGGAGGCTATATACAGGGGGTACCGGTACAGAGTCAGTGTAGAGGCAATATACAGGGGGTACCACTACAGAGTCAGTGTAGAGGCTATATACAGGGGGTACCGCTACAGAGTCAGTGTGGAGGCTATATACAGGGTGTATCGGTACAGAGTCAGTGTAGAGGCTATATACAGGGGGTACCGCTACAGAGTCAGTGTAGAGGCTATATACAGGGGGTACTGGTACCGAGTCAGTGTGGAGGCTATATACAGGGGGTACCGCTACAGAATCAGTGTAGAGGCTATATACAGGGGGTACCGGTACCGAGTCAGTGTAGAGGCTATATACAGGGGGTACCGCTACAGAGTCAGTGTAGAGGCTATATACAGGGGGTACCGGTACAGAGTCAGTGTGGAGGCTATATACAGGGGGTACCGGTACAGAGTCAATGTGGAGGCTATATACAGGGGGTACAGCTATAGAGTCAGTATAGAGGCTATATACAGGGGGTACCGCTACAGAGTCAGTGTGGAGGCTATATACAGGGGGTACCGGTACAGAGTCAGTGTAGAGGCTATATACAGGGGGTACCGGTACAGAGTCAATGTGGAGGCTATATACAGGGGGTACCGGTACCGAGTCAGTGTAGAGGCTATATACAGGGGGTACCGCTACAGAGTCAGTGTGGAGACTATATACAGGGGGTACCGGTACAGAGTCAGTGTAGAGGCTATATACAGGGGGTACCGGTACAGAGTCAATGTGGAGGCTATATACAGGGGGTACCGCTACAGAGTCAGTGTAGAGGCTATATACAGGGGGTACCGCTACAGAGTCAATGTGGAGGCTATATACAGGGATCACCGGTACCGAGTCAATGTGGAGGCTATATAAAGGGGGTACCGGTACAGAGTCAGTGTAGAGGCTATATACAGGGGGTACCGCTACAGAGTCAGTGTAGAGGCTATATACAGGGGGTACCGCTACAGAGTCAGTGGAGAGGCTATATACAGGGGGTACTGGTACAGAGTCAGTGTGGAGGCTATATACAGGGGGTACCGGTACAGAGTCAGTGTAGAGGAAATATACAGGGGGTACCACTACAGAGTCAGTGTAGAGGCTATATACAGGGGGTACCGCTACAGAGTCAGTGTGGAGGCTATATACAGGGGGTATCGGTACAGAGTCAGTGTAGAGGCTATATACAGGGGGTACTGCTACAGAGTCAGTGTAGAGGCTATATACAGGGGGTACCGGTAACGAGTCAGTGTGGAGGCTATATACAGGGGGTACCGCTACAGAGTCAGTGTAGAGGCTATATACAGGGGGTACCGGTACCGAGTCAGTGTAGAGGCTATATACAGGGGGTACCGCTACAGAGTCAGTGTAGAGGCTATATACAGGGGGTACCGGTACAGAGTCAGTGTGGAGGCTATATACAGGGGGTACCGCTACAGAGTCAGTGTGGAGGCTATATACAGGGGGTACCGGTACCGAGTCAGTGTAGAGGCTATATACAGGGGGTACCGCTACAGAGTCAGTGTAGAGGCTATATACAGGGGGTACCGGTACAGAGTCAGTGTGGAGGCTATATACAGGGGGTACCGCTACAGAGTCAGTGTGGAGACTATATACAGGGGGTACCGGTACCGAGTCAGTGTAGAGGCTATATACAGGGGGTACCGCTACAGAGTCAGTGTGGAGACTATATACAGGGGGTACCGGTACAGAGTCAGTGTAGAGGCTATATACAGGGGGTACCGGTACAGAGTCAATGTGGAGGCTATATACAGGGGGTACCGCTACAGAGTCAGTGTAGAGGCTATATACAGGGGGTACCGCTACAGAGTCAATGTGGAGGCTATATACAGGGATCACCGGTACCGAGTCAATGTGGAGGCTATATAAAGGGGGTACCGGTACAGAGTCAGTGTAGAGGCTATATACAGGGGGTACCGCTACAGAGTCAGTGTAGAGGCTATATACAGGGGGTACCGCTACAGAGTCAGTGGAGAGGCTATATACAGGGGGTACTGGTACAGAGTCAGTGTGGAGGCTATATACAGGGGGTACCGGTACAGAGTCAGTGTAGAGGAAATATACAGGGGGTACCACTACAGAGTCAGTGTAGAGGCTATATACAGGGGGTACCGCTACAGAGTCAGTGTGGAGGCTATATACAGGGGGTATCGGTACAGAGTCAGTGTAGAGGCTATATACAGGGGGTACTGCTACAGAGTCAGTGTAGAGGCTATATACAGGGGGTACCGGTAACGAGTCAGTGTGGAGGCTATATACAGGGGGTACCGCTACAGAGTCAGTGTAGAGGCTATATACAGGGGGTACCGGTACCGAGTCAGTGTAGAGGCTATATACAGGGGGTACCGCTACAGAGTCAGTGTAGAGGCTATATACAGGGGGTACCGGTACAGAGTCAGTGTGGAGGCTATATACAGGGGGTACCGGTACAGAGTCAATGTGGAGGCTATATACAGGGGGTACCGCTACAGAGTCAGTGTAGAGGCTATATACAGGGGGTACCGCTACAGAGTCAGTGGAGAGGCTATATACAGGGGGTACTGGTACAGAGTCAGTGTGGAGGCCATATACAGGGGGTACCGGTACAGAGTCAGTGTAGAGGAAATATACAGGGGGTACCACTACAGAGTCAGTGTAGAGGCTATATACAGGGGGTACCGCTACAGAGTCAGTGTGGAGGCTATATACAGGGGGTATCGGTACAGAGTCAGTGTAGAGGCTATATACAGGGGGTACCGCTACAGAGTCAGTGTAGAGGCTATATACAGGGGGTACCGGTAACGAGTCAGTGTGGAGGCTATATACAGGGGGTACCGCTACAGAGTCAGTGTAGAGGCTATATACAGGGGGTACCGGTACCGAGTCAGTGTAGAGGCTATATACAGGGGGTACCGCTACAGAGTCAGTGTAGAGGCTATATACAGGGGGTACCGGTACCGAGTCAGTGTGGAGGCTATATACAGGGGGTACCGCTACAGAATCAGTGTAGAGGCTATATACAGGGGGTACCGGTACCGAGTCAGTGTAGAGGCTATATACAGGGGGTACCGCTACAGAGTCAGTGTAGAGGCTATATACAGGGGGTACCGCTACAGAGTCAGTGTGGAGACTATATACAGGGGGTACCGGTACAGAGTCAGTGTAGAGGCTATATACAGGGGGTACCGCTACAGAGTCAATGTGGAGGCTATATACAGGGGGTACCGCTACAGAGTCAGTGTGGAGACTATATACAGGGGGTACCGCTACAGAGTCAGTGTAGAGGCTATATACAGGGGGTACCGGTACAGAGTCAGTGTAGAGGCTATATACAGGGGGTACCGCTACAGAGTCAATGTGGAGGCTATATACAGGGGGTACCGCTACAGAGTCAGTGTGGAGACTATATACAGGGGGTACCGCTACAGAGTCAGTGTAGAGGCTATATACAGGGGGTACCGCTACAGAGTCAATGTGGAGGCTATATACAGGGATCACCGGTACCGAGTCAATGTGGAGGCTATATAAAGGGGGTACCGGTACAGAGTCAGTGTAGAGGCTATATACAGGGGGTACCGCTACAGAGTCAGTGTAGAGGCTATATACAGGGGGTACCGCTACAGAGTCAGTGGAGAGGCTATATACAGGGGGTACTGGTACAGAGTCAGTGTGGAGGCTATATACAGGGGGTACCGGTACAGAGTCAGTGTAGAGGAAATATACAGGGGGTACCACTACAGAGTCAGTGTAGAGGCTATATACAGGGGGTACCGCTACAGAGTCAGTGTGGAGGCTATATACAGGGGGTATCGGTACAGAGTCAGTGTAGAGGCTATATACAGGGGGTACCGCTACAGAGTCAGTGTAGAGGCTATATACAGGGGGTACCGGTAACGAGTCAGTGTGGAGGCTATATACAGGGGGTACCGCTACAGAGTCAGTGTAGAGGCTATATACAGGGGGTACCGGTACCGAGTCAGTGTAGAGGCTATATACAGGGGGTACCGCTACAGAGTCAGTGTAGAGGCTATATACAGGGGGTACCGGTACAGAGTCAGTGTGGAGGCTATATACAGGGGGTACCGGTACAGAGTCAATGTGGAGGCTATATACAGGGGGTACAGCTATAGAGTCAGTGTAGAGGCTATATACAGGGGGTACCGCTACAGAGTCAGTGTGGAGACTATATACAGGGGGTACCGGTACAGAGTCAATGTGGAGGCTATATAAAGGGGGTACCGGTACAGAGTCAGTGTAGAGGCTATATACAGGGGGTACCGCTACAGAGTCAGTGTAGAGGCTATATACAGGGGGTACCGTTATAGAGTCAGTGTAGAGGCTATATACAGGGGGTACCGGTACCGAGTCAGTGTAGAGGCTAGATCAGGGGGTACCGCTACAGAGTCAGTGTAGAGGCTATATACAGGGGGTACCACTATAGAGTCAGTGTAGAGGCTATATACAGGGGGTACCGTTATAGAGTCAGGGTAGAGGCTATATACAGGGGGTACCGGTACCGAGTCAGTGTGGAGGCTATATACAGGGGGTACTGGTACTGAGTCAGTGTGGAGGCTATATACAGGGGGTACCACTATAGAGTCAGTGTAGAGGCTATATACAGTGGGTACCTCTACTGAGTCAGTGTAGAGGCTATATACAGGGGGCACCGGTACCGAGTCAGTGTGCAGGCTATATTCAGGGGGCACCGGTACCGAGTCAGTGTGGAGGCTATATACAGGGGGTACCGGTACAGAGTCAATGTGCAGTGTGGAGGCTATATACAGGGGGTACAGGCTAGTGGAGGTAATATATAGCCACGTAATAACCATGTCGTAACCTGATAGTGTAATAACCATGTCGTAATCTGTCGTAGCCTGATAGTGTAATAACCACGTCGTAACCTGATAGTGTATTAACCATGTCGTAGCCTGGTAGTGTAATAACCATGTCGTAACCTGGTAGTGTAATAACCATGTCGTAACCTGATAGTGTAATAACCATGTCGTAACCTGATAGTGTAATAACCATGTCGTAGCCTGATAGTGTAATAACCATGTCGTAACCTGATAGTGTAATAACCATGTCGTAGCCTGATAGTGTAATAACCATGTCGTAACCTGATAGTGTAATAACCATGTCGTAACCTGATAGTGTAATAACCATGTCGTAACCTGATAGTGTAATAACCATGTCGTAGCCTGGTAGTGTAATAACCATGTCGTAGCCTGGTAGTGTAATAACCATGTCGTAGCCTGATAGTGTAATAACCATGTCGTAGTCTGATAGTGTAATAACCATGTCGTAACCTGATAGTGTAATAACCATGTCGTAACCTGATAGTGTAATAACCATGTCGTAGCCTGATAGTGTAATAACCATGTCGTAGCCTGATAGTGTAATAACCATGTCGTAGCCTGATAGTGTAATAACCATGTCGTAACCTGGTAGTGTAATAACCATGTCGTAACCTGATAGTGTAATAACCATGTCGTAACCTGATAGTGTAATAACCATGTCGTAACCTGATAGTGTAATAACCATGTCGTAACCTGGTAGTGTAATAACCATGTCGTAGCCTGATAGTGTAATAACCATGTCGTAGCCTGATAGTGTAATAACCATGTCGTAACCTGATAGTGTAATAACCATGTCGTAACCTGATAGTGTAATAACCATGTCGTAGCCTGATAGTGTAATAACCATGTCGTAACCTGATAGTGTAATAACCATGTCGTAGCCTGATAGTGTAATAAACATGTCGTAGCCTGATAGTGTAATAACCATGTCGTAGCCTGATAGTGTAATAACCATGTCGTAACCTGATAGTGTAATAACCATGTCGTAGCCTGATAGTGTAATAACCATGTCGTAATCTCATAGTTTACACGTCATTAAGATTATAACTCCTATAGCTTTTAATAGACCGACCGACCGGCTTCATTCATAATGCATGAATGTAATGGTAGTCATTGCCCGGGACTAAACTAACTGGGACATGTTCACTGAACAGGACCCAACGTTTTGGAACGTTCAGATGTTATGAACAAACATGCCTCTCTGACATTAAGAATAGTAAATCAGGTCGGCTCTATATCTGCTAATTCTATCGACAACGTTTGGCAACAGAACGTTGCCCTGAGGTGTATTCATTAGGAACCAAACGGAAACAAACCGTCAGAAACAGGGAGGGACTAACCTGAACTTGTCAAGAAAGAAACGCTCGTTCTTGTTGCAAAATTTTTTTCTACGATCTGCACTATTGAATACACCCCTGGAAAGTATGAGACGGCTTAGCTGCTGGTGACTACTACAACAAAACCATTCTCAGTAGCCAAAAATAGTCGAATGTTGCCATTAAAAATGGCAAGAATAGAGCTAATGTGATTCCTTATTCTAAATGTCATGAATAGACGTGATTCCTTATTCTAAATGTCATGAATAGACGTGATTCCTTATTCTAAATGTCATGAATAGATGTGATTCCTTATTCTAAATGTCATGAATAGATGTGATTCCTTATTCTAAATGTCATGAATAGACGTGATTCCTTATTCTAAATGTCATGAATAGACGTGATTCCTTATTCTAAATGTCATGAATAGACGTGATTCCTTATTCTAAATGTCATGAATAGACGTGATTCCTTATTCTAAATGTCATGAATAGATGTGATTTCTTATTCTAAATGTCTGAGGCATGTTTGTCCTACATAGTGTTTTTTATATCTGTTCAAAAACGTTGCGTCTTGCTGAACCGCCCCCAATAATGTTTTTATACACGGAAGTATAAGTGAAAGTAAAATAGGTATAGCGACACACAAGGTCACTGTAGCAGCAGACAACTAGTAGATTTAGTTGTCTAAAGGAAATGACAACACATTTACAGTCTAGTTTGATTTGTTTCCTAATATCCTTTCAGGTTGTATTACTATCATCCAGTGATCCACATAACATGAGGATGAACCCTGCTATTCTCCACTCAGGCTGCGGAGAGAGAAAGACGATTAAACGATAAGGTAGGCAACAATCTGCAATATAACTGTTCAATGGCTATTTCATTTTACGATTCTTGAAGAATATAATTTATAAAGACCTCATCTGTGCCCAGTATAGCCCTATATTGGACGCTGCGCATGGGCGTCCTACATTAGGTGGCTACAATGCGAAGCCCGGAAAATAACAGGTGAATTCTTTAGGGGGGGTAGCCTACTTGTTTCCGAAAACCCTGTTACTGAAGGCATATGTGTCTATAATCCCTTGTCTGTCGGACCGGATTGTGTGTGGATATCTTTAGAAAATACTTTATAGAATGCGTCTGAACCGAACTTTTCTCCAAACCGGCACCTATAACTTGGCTGTATTAGAATATGAGGAAGCGTGTCTTGAGCGCTGTCTACCACAGCCAACGTGCCGGTTTGGAGAAACGTTCGGTTCAGACTGTTTCTATAGGTCTACAGATATCCACATATGATAGAACCCTGACCGACGGACAAGGAGTTACGGATTATCGATATTCAATAACAGGATTTTAGGAAACAAGTAGCCTACCCGCCTACACAATGTTGCCAGTTATTTTCCAGGCTTCACATTGTAGCCACCAAGGACGCCAATGCGCGCATGCGCAGCGGCCTATTATAGTGGTAAACAGAAATAAGAATGAATAGAAGATTGAATGAATAGAAGGGTATTTTACTCCATTATAAGGAATTCTTATCACGTTACAAGATCCCTGTAACACCTACAGATTGTGTACTAGTTTTATATGCCATTCCCTCAGAGGGGTTGTTTTATTATCCAGAAACATGTCAAACCCTGATCCTCAGATCATACCTACGATTAACCCTGTTGACTCATCAGTAGGAAAGATTCGTTTTTCTTTAGTCCATTCAACATCAATAGAGCAATAGGAGCCTTGTTTCAACAGGATGTGATATCTATTCCTTACATACATTGGAATGGTTTAATTGATAATATCTGTTGGGAAAAAGTTTGGATGTTGCCTCACACATACCTACTTATTAACACAATTAAGGACGTTTCTTCTTCAATTATTCATAAATATTATCCTGCCAACCACGATATGAAGAAGTAAAAAACACCATAACTTCAAGTTGTACCTTTTGTAATGACCAGCCAGAAACAGTGTTGCATCTTTTTGGGGATTGTGTTCATGTGAGGAATCTGATACAAGACATCAGTAGGTTTATAATGGAACACATTTATGAAGATCTTACACTATAATGGAGAGATGTGCTCCTTAGATTCTTTACTTAGGATAGAAACAGGTTGAAACAATTTTATGCAATTCATTTCATTATTCTTTTGGCCAAATTTCATATTTACAAATGCACACTACTGGTCAAAAGTTTTAGATTCTTGAAATAGTCACCCTTTGCCTTGAATACAGCTTTGCACACTCTTGACATTCTCCAAACCAGCTTCACCTGGAATGCTTTTCCAAAAGTCTTGAAGGAGTTCCCACATATGCTGATCACTTGTTGGCTGCTTTTCCTTCACTCTGCGGTCAAACTTATCCCAAACCATCTCAATTGGGTTGATATCGGGGGGTTTTGTAGGCCAGGTCGTCTGATGCAGCACTCCATCACTCTCCTTCTTGGAAAAATAGCCCTTACACAGGCTGGAAGTGTGTTGGGTCATTGTCCTGTTGGAAAAAAATAAGAAAGTCTCACTAGGCACAAACCAGATGGGATGGTGTATCGCTGCAGCACCCTCACCACCCTTTCTTCCTGTGGCTATGGTGGCTAGGACTATAAGACTATATGGTAGCTAGGACTATACTGGATGTTAAACTGCTGAAGCTTCTAAGTTAAAGCATCAGACTCAGACTGCAACAGACCACTGACTGCTCTCTGCTGTAGTTCATTCATTCAGCAAGCAGCCTGGAAACTCCAGAGACAAATTCCGCATCATAGTTTACACGTCATTATACCTTCTATAGCTTTTAATTAATAGACCGACCGACCGGCTTCATTCATAATGCATGAATGTAATGATAGTCATTGCCCGGGACTAAACTAACTGGGGAATGTTTGCTGAACAGGACCCAACGTTTTGGAACGTTCAGATGTTATGAACAAACATGCCTCTCTGACATTAAGATTAGTGATTCAGTTCGGCTCTTTATCTGCTAATTCTATCTGTAACATTCGACAGCGTTTGGCGAATGAACGTTGCCGTGAGGTGTATTTATTAGTAACCAAACAAACACAAACCGTCCGAAACAGGGAGGGACTAACCTGAACTTGTCCAGTGAGAAACACTCGTTTTTGTTGCAAAACGTTTTGCTACGATCTGCACGATTGAATATACCCATGGAAAGTATGAGACAGCGTTCCTGCTGGTGGTTACTACAACAAACCACTTTCAGGAGCCAAACGCTGTCGAATGTTGCCGATAGAAATGTCATGAATAGATGTGATTCCTTCTTCTAAATATCCGAGGCGTGTTTGTCCTACATAGTGTTTTTTATATCTGTTCAAAAACGTTGCGTCTTGCTGAACCGCCCCCAATAATGTTTTTATACACGGAAGTATAAGTGAAAGTAAAATAGGTATAGCGACACACAAGGTCACTGCAGCAGCAGACAACTAGTAGATTTAATGATTCTATGATTTTCTCCCCATTAATTCCCTCTGGTTTATCCGCTGGACAGATTGCTGTACGGCAGGCTCCGGTATCACAAAGGAATTTCATTTTCTTTCCCATTACTGTTAATGTTAAATATGGTGTCTGTTCATGTTGCAATGCTAAATCAATGGTTACCAATTCAAACACTTCACAACTAGGATCGATGGTTTCTTCTGTCTCCTCTATAAAAAATAAAGATATATATATAAAGAAAGGGTACCAGTCGTGTACCAGTTCACCACTGGCCTGAAATAATCTACTGCAAGCCTAGCAGTTTCTCCCCTCCCTGGGTGGGGAGACCTCCTTCCTGTTATCAGTTTCACAGTAGTCACAAGTTGTCTGTCACAAGCTGTCTGTTAACAGTTCCTGTTTTCCTATGCACAATCATGCAAGAATTCTAGTCTTATGATTCAAATACATTTCACTCCATTATACAGTGACAGGGTGGAATACTGTTAGTTATTGCCTTGACATTAATTTGAACGTATAAATAATTTAGTCATTAAACATATAAATCATGTGAATTTATTCACAACACCGAAACAGGGAGGCAATGTTTTGCTACGGTGTTGAATACACCCTAGTAGTGTATAATGCAGTCTAGTGTATTTGGTTGGCTGGCCCATATAGTAGTGTATAATGGCCCATATAGTAGTGTATAATGCAGTCTAGTGTATTTGGTTGGCTGGCCCATATAGTAGTGTATAATGTGGTCTAGTGTTTTGGTTGGCTGGCCCATATATTAGTGTATAATGTGGTCTAGTGTTTTGGTTGGCTGGCCCATATAGTAGTGTATAATGGCCCATATAGTAGTGTATAATGGTCCATATAGTAGTGTATAATGGCCCATATAGTAGTGTATAATGGCCCATATAGTAGTGTATAATGGCCCATATAGTAGTGTATAATGTGTTCTAGTGTATTTGGTTGACTGACCCATATATTAGTTTATAATGGCCCATATAGTAGTGATTAATGGCCCATATAGTAGTGTATAATGGCCCATAAACTAGTGTATAATGGCCCATATAGCAGTGTATAATGGCTCATATAGTAGTGTATAATGGCCCAAATAGTAGTGTATAATGCGGTCTAGTGTATTTGGTTGGCTGGCCCATATAGTAGTTTATAATGGCCCATATAGTAGTGTATAATGGCCCATATAGTAGTGTATAATGGCCCATATAGTAGTGTATAATGGCCCATATAGTAGTGTATAATGGCCCATATAGTAGTGTATACTGGCCCATATAGTAGTGTATAATGTGGTCTAGTGTATTTGGTTGACTGGTCCATATAGTAGTGTATAATGGCCCATATAGTAGTGATTAATGGCCCATATAGTAGTGTATAATGGCCCATATACTAGTGTATAATGGCCCATATAGCAGTGTATAATGGCCCATACAGTAGTTTATAAAGGCCCATATAGTAGTGTATAATGGCCCATATAGTAGTGTATAATGGCCCATATAGTAGTGTATAATGGCCCATATAGTAGTGTATAATGGCCCATATAGTAGTGTATAATGGCCCATATAGCAGTGTATAATGGCCCATATAGTAGTGTATAATGTACTATATAGTAGTGTATTTGGTTAGCTGGCTGTCAGGTCTAAACTATAATCAGAGGTTGTAAGGCTCTGAGTTTCTATCTAAGAAGAATAGTTTAGCCCCATCATAGACACTAAACCCAGCGAACGGTTTGTAAGCGTTTATTCAGAGAGCTCTGAAAATCATTCAATGCACATAGCTTTTTATACCTCACATTTGGTTTTACAACCCATTTTATAAATGCCCCTCCTCTTCTCTAACTCTGTCACAATGTTCTACTTTGATAGCTCCTTTTGTCTAACAGGGTATATCTATAATTCTGCTTCGTGTCTGCAGCTGACAACTCAATACAGGAAACCTCTGTGGTTTCGAAGCACCTGGCTTACTTCTCTTCTCGGAACTCAGTCTCGCCTAATCTGCTGAGAAATAGATCAACTTGTTTTCTTCAAACCCACACAGACACGTTCCATCTTAACCTACATGTTCTTTTATGCATTCAATATTTCTCTAACCTACTGTTAAACACACTTACAAATGCTAACTGTTCTCTTCTATTATTCAACATTAACTCAATAAATGAATCCTATTTACAATTTTACACTACTATATGGGCCCATATAGTAGTGTATAATGTGGTCTAGTGTATTTGGTTGACTGGCCCATATAGTAGTGATTAATGGCCCATATAGTAGTGTATAATGGCCCATATAGTAGTGTATAATGGCCAATATAGTAGTGTATAATGGGCCATATAGTAGTGTATAATGGCCCAAATAGTAGTGTATAATGGCCCATATAGTAGTGTATAATGGCCCATATAGTAGTGTATAATATCCCATATAGTAGTGTATAATGGCCCATATAGTAGTGTATAATGGCCCATATAGCAGTGTATAATGGCCCATATAGAAGTGAATAATGGCCCATATAGTAGTGTATAATGGCCCATATAGCAGTGTATAATGGCCCATATAGTAGTGTGTAATGTGGTCTAGTGTATTTGGTTGGCTGGTCCATATAGTAGTGTATAATGGCCCATATAGTAGTGTATAATGGCCCATATATTAGTGTAAAATGGCCCATATAGCAGTGTATAATGGCCAATATAGTAGTGTATAATGGCCCATATAGTAGTGTATAATGTGGTCTAGTGTATTTGGTTGGCTGTTTCATATAGTAGTGTATAATGGCCCATATCTAGGTGTATAATGGCCCATATATTAGTGTAAAATGGCCCATATAGCAGTGTATAATATCCCATATAGTAGTGTATAATGGCCCATATAGTAGTGTATAATGGCCCATATAGTAGTGTATAATGGCCCATATAGCAGTGTATAATGGCCAATATAGTAGTGTATAATATCCCATATAGTAGTGTATAATATCCCATATAGTAGTGTATAATGGCCCATATAGCAGTGTGTAATGGCCCATATAGTAGTGTATAATGGCCCATATAGTAGTGTATAATGGCCCATATAGCAGTGTATAATGGCCCATATAGTAGTGTATAATGTGGTCTAGTGTATTCTGTTGGCTGGTCCATATAGTAGTGTATAATGGCCCATATAGTAGTGTATAATGGCCCATATAGTAGTGTAAAATGGCCCATATAGCAGTGTATAATGGCCCATATAGTAGTGTATAATGGCCCATATAGTAGTGTATAATGTGGTCTAGTGTATTTGGTTGGCTGTTTCATATAGTAGTGTATAATGGCCCATATCTAGGTGTATAATGGCCCATATATTAGTGTAAAATGGCCCGTATAGCAGTGTATAATATCCCATATGGTAGTGTATAATGGCCCATATAGTAGTGTATAATGGCCCATATATTAGTGTAAAATGGCCCATATAGCAGTGTATAATATCCCATATGGTAGTGTATAATGGCCCATATAGTAGTGTATAATATCCCATATAGTAGTGTATAATGGCCCATATAGTAGTGTATAATGGCCCATATAGTAGTGTATAATGGCCCATATAGAAGTGAATAATGGCCCATATAGTAGTGTATAGTGGCCCATATAGTAGTGTAACATGGCCCATATAGTAGTGTATAATGTGGTCTAGTGTATTTGGTTGGCTGTTTCATATAGTAGTGTATAATGGCCCATATAGTGGTGTATAATGGCCCATATAGTAGTGTATAATGTCCCATATAGCAGTGTATAATGGCCCATATAGTAGTGTATAATGGCCCATGTAGTAGTGTATAATGTCCCATATAGTAGTGTATAATGGCCCATATAGTAGTGTATAATGGCCCATATAGCAGTGTATAATTGCCCATATAGTAGTGTATAATGTGGTCTAGTGTATTTGGTTGGCTGGTCCATATAGTAGTGTATAATGGCCCATATAGCAGTGTATAATGGCCCATATAGTAGTGTATAATGTGGTCTAGTGTATTTGGTTGGCTGGTCCATATAGTAGTGTATAATGGCCCATATAGTAGTGTATAATGGCCCATATATTAGTGTAAAATGGCCCATATAGCAGTGTATAATGGCCAATATAGTAGTGTATAATGGCCCATATAGTAGTGTATAATGGCCCATATAGTAGTGTATAATGGCCCATATAGTAGTGTATAATGGCCCATATAGTAGTGTATAATATCCCATATAGTAGTGTATAATGGCCCATATAGTAGTGTATAATGGCCCATCTAGCAGTGTATAATGGCCCATATAGAAGTGAATAATGGCCCATATAGTAGTGTATAATGGCCCATATAGCAGTGTATAATGGCCCATATAGTAGTGTATAATGTGGTCTAGTGTATTTGGTTGGCTGGTCCATATAGTAGTGTATAATTGCCCATATAGTAGTGTATAATGGCTCATATGTTAGTGTAAAATGGCCCATATCGCAGTGTATAATGGCCAATATAGTAGTGTATAATGGCCCATATAGTAGTGTATAATGGCCCATATAGTAGTGTATAATGGCCAATATAGTAGTGTATAATGGCCCATATAGTAGTGTATAATGGCCCATATAGTAGTGTATAATGGCCCATATAGTAGTGTATAATGGCCCATATAGTAGTGTATAATGGCCCATATAGTAGTGTATAATGGCCCATATAGTAGTGTATAATGTGGTCTAGTGTATTTGGTTGGCTGTTTCATATAGTAGTGTATAATGGCCCATATAGTGGTGTATAATGGCCCATATAGTAGTGTATAATGTCCCATATAGCAGTGTATAATGGCCCATATAGTAGTGTATAATGGCCCATGTAGTAGTGTATAATGGCCCATATAGTAGTGTATAATGGCCCATATAGTAGTGTATAATGGCCCATATAGTAGTGTATAATAGCCCATATAGTAGTGTATAATGGCCCATATAGCAGTGTATAATGGCCCATATAGCAGTGTATAATGGCCCATCTAGTAGTGTATAATGGCCCATATTGTAGTGTTTTAATGGCCCATATAGTAGTGTATAATGGCCCATATAGTAGCGTATAATGGCCCATCTAGTAGTGTATAATGGCCCATATAGCAGTGTATAATGGCCCATATAGCAGTGTATAATGGCCCATCTAGTAGTGTATAATAGCCCATATAGTAGTGTATAATGGCCCATATAGCAGTGTATAATGGCCCATATAGTAGTGTATAATGGCCCATATAGCAGTGTATAATGGCCCATATTGTAGTGTTTTAATAGCCCATATAGTAGTGTATAATGGCCCATATAGTAGCGTATAATGGCCCATCTAGTAGTGTATAATGGCCCATATAGCAGTGTATAATGGCCCATATAGTAGTGTATAATATCCCATATAGTAGTGTATAATGGCCCATATAGTAGTGTATAATGGCCCATAAAGTAGTGTATAATGGCCCATATAGAAGTGAATAATGGCCCATATAGTAGTGTATAGTGGCCCATATAGTAGTGTAACATGGCCCATATAGTAGTGTATAATGTGGTCTAGTGTATTTGGTTGGCTGTTTCATATAGTAGTGTATAATGGCCCAAATAGTGGTGTATAATGGCCCATATAGTAGTGTATAATGTCCCTTATAGCAGTGTATAATGGCCCATATAGTAGTGTATAATGTCCCATATAGCAGTGTATAATGGCCCATATAGTAGTGTATAATGGCCCATGTAGTAGTGTATAATGGCCCATATAGTAGTGTATAATGGCCCATATAGTAGTGTATAATGTGGTCTAGTGTATTTGGTTGGCTGGTCCATATAGTAGTGTATAATGGCCCATATAGCAGTGTATAATGGCCCATATAGTAGTGTATAATGTGGTCTAGTGTATTTGGTTGGCTGGTCCATATAGTAGTGTATAATGGCCCATATATTAGTGTATAATGGCCCATATATTAGTGTAAAATGGCCCATATAGCAGTGTATAATGGCCAATATAGTAGTGTATAATGGCCCATATAGTAGTGTATAATGGCCCATATAGCAGTGTATAATGGCCCATATAGTAGTGTATAATGGCCCATATAGTAGTGTATAATATCCCATATAGTAGTGTATAATGGCCCATCTAGTAGTGTATAATGTGGTCTAGTGTATTTGGTTGGCTGTTTCATATAGTAGTGTATAATGGCCCATATAGTAGTGTATAATGGCCCATATAGTAGTGTATAATGTCCCATATAGCAGTGTATAATGGCCCATATAGTAGTGTATAATGGCCCATATAGTAGCGTATAATGGCCCATCTAGTAGTGTATAATGGCCCATATAGCAGTGTATAATGGCCTAGGGTACATCTATAATTCTTCTTCATGTCTGCAGCTGACAACTCAATACAGGAAACCTCTGTGGTTTCGAAGCACCTGGCTTACTTCTCTTCTCGGAACTCAGTCTCGCCTAATCTTCTGAGAAATAGATCAACTTGTTTTCTTCAAACCCACACAGACATGTTCCATCTTAACCTAACGGTAGACCTACAATAGACCTACTTAACGGTAGACTTACAATCCGCAGTATTTACAACTGTTGAATGGCAACTGATTTTTAGAATAGAAAACCCTCATGAGCGCAGTTACCGACACCTGTCATTACAGGGCTGACCACTCTCACCCATTGGCGGTGAGACACGCCTGACACCTGTCATAACAGAGCTGACAAGTCTCACCCATTGGAGGTGAGACACGCCCGACACCTGTCAAAACAGAGCTGACAACTCTCACCCATTGGAGGTGAGACACGCATTTGACCCTCTAATCATGACACAACTCTTATATTTCACCCAAATACTTTCTTAGTCTCCAAAGTAATAACCATGTCGTAACCTGATAGTGTAATAACCATGTCGTAACCTGATAGTGTAATAACCATGTCGTAGCCTGATAGTGTAATAACCATGTCGTAGCCTGATAGTGTAATAACCATGTCGTAACCTGATAGTGTAATAACCATGTCGTAACCTGATAGTGTAATAACCATGTCGTAGCCTGATAGTGTAATAACCATGTCGTAACCTGATAGTGTAATAACCATGTCGTAGCCTGATAGTGTAATAACCATGTCGTAGCCTGATAGTGTAATAACCATGTCGTAACCTGATAGTGTAATAACCATGTCGTAACCTGATAGTGTAATAACCATGTCGTAGCCTGATAGTGTAATAACCATGTCGTAACCTGATAGTGTAATAACCATGTCGTAGCCTGATAGTGTAATAACCATGTCGTAGCCTGATAGTGTAATAACCATGTCGTAGCCTGATAGTGTAATAACCATGTCGTAATCTGATAGTGTAATAACCATGTCGTAACCTGATAGTGTAATAACCATGTCGTAGCCTGATAGTGTAATAACCATGTCGTAACCTGATAGTGTAATAACCATGTCGTAGCCTGGTAGTGTAATAACCATGTCGTAACCTGATAGTGTAATAACCATGTCGTAGCCTGGTAGTGTAATAACCATGTCGTAACCTGATAGTGTAATAACCATGTCGTAACCTGATAGTGTAATAACCATGTCGTAACCTGATAGTGTAATAACCATGTCGTAGCCTGATAGTGTAATAACCATGTCGTAACCTGATAGTGTAATAACCATGTCGTAACCTGATAGTGTAATAACCATGTCGTAGCCTGATAGTGTAATAACCATGTCATAACCTGATAGTGTAATAACCATGTCGTAGCCTGGTAGTGTAATAACCATGTCGTAGCCTGATAGTGTAATAACCATGTCGTAGCCTGATAGTGTAATAACCATGTCATAGTCTGATCGTGTAATGCCCATGTCGTAGCCTGATAGTGTAATAACCATGTCGTAGCCTGATAGTGTAATAACCATGTCGTAGCCTGATAGTGTAATAACCATGTCGTAGCCTGGTAGTGTAATAACCATGTCGTAACCTGGTAGTGTAATAACCATGTCGTAACCTGATAGTGTAATAACCATGTCGTAGCCTGATAGTGCAGGGCAGGCTAACTGCAATAAAGAGAGACTGTATTCAGCTAAAACTGATCATTCAGACTTTATATACTAGAACGTGTTATAATAGTGCATGAAGTGTCCTTCTAGAACAGACTGGATGTTAAACTGCTGAAGCTTCTAAGTTAAAGCATCAGACTCAGACTGCAACAGACCACTGACTGCTCACTGCTGTAGTTCATTCATTCAGCAAGCAGCCTGGAAACTCCAGAGACAAGTTCTGCATCATAGTTAACACGTCATTACATTACATTTACATTTATGTCATTTAGCAGACGCTCTTATCCAGAGCAACTTACAAGTTGGAGATTATAACTCCTGTAGCTTTTAGTAGACCGACCGACCGGCTTCATTCATGATGCATGATTGAAATGATAGTCATTGCCCGGGACTAAACTAACTGGGGAATGTTTGCTGAACAGGACACAACGTTTTGGAACGTTCAGATGTTATGAACAAACATGCCTCTCTGACATTAAGATTAGTGATTCAGTTCGGCTCTTTATCTGCTAATTCTATCTGTAACATTCGACAGCGTTTGGCGAATGAACGTTGCCGTGAGGTGTATTTATTAGTAACCAAACAAACACAAACCGTCCGAAACAGGGAGGGACTAACCTGAACTTGTCCAGTGAGAAACACTCGTTTTTGTTGCAAAACGTTTTGCTACGATCTGCACGATTGAATACCCCCATGGAAAGTATGAGACAGCGTTCCTGCTGGTGGTTACGACAACAAACCACTTTCAGGAGCCAAACGCTGTCGAATGTTGCCGATAGAAATGTCATGAATAGATGTGATTCCTTCTTCTAAATATCCGAGGCATGTTTGTCCTACATAGTGTTTTTTATATCTGTTCAAAAATGTTGCGTCTTGCTGAACCGCCCCCAATAATGTTTTTATACACGGAAGTATAAGTGAAAGTAAAATAGGTATAGCGACACACAAGGTCACTGCAGCGGCAGACATCTAGTAGATTTAATGATTCTATGATTTTCTCCCCATTAATTCCCTCTGGTTTATCCGCTGGACAGATAGCTGTACGGCAGGCTCCGGTATCACAAAGGAATTTCATTTTCTTTCCCATTACTGTTAATGTTAAATACGGTGTCTGTTCATGTTGAAATGCTAAATCAATGGTTACCAATTCAAACACTTCACAACTAGGATCGATGGTTTCTTCTGTCTCCTCTATAAAAAATAAAGATATATATAAAAAGAAAGGGTACCAGTCGTGTACCAGTTCACCACTGGCCTGAAATAATCTACTGCAAGCCTAACAGTTTCTCCCCTCCCCGCGTGGGGAGACCTCCTTCCTGTTATCAGTTTCACAGTAGTCACAAGTTGTCTGTCACAAGCTGTCTGTTAACAGTTCCTGTTTTCCTATGCACAATCATGCAAGAATTCTAGTCTTATGATTCAAATACATTTCACTCCATTATACAGTGACAGGGTGGAATACTGTTAGTTATTGCCTTGACATTAATTTGAACGTATAAATAATTTAGTCATTAAACATATAAATCATGTGAATTTATTCACAACACCGAAACAGGGAGGCAATGTTTTTCTACGGTGTTGAGTACACCCTAGTAGTGTATAATGCAGTCTAGTGTATTTGGTTGGCTGGCCCATATAGTAGTGTATAATGGCCCATATAGTAGTGTATAATGCAGTCTAGTGTATTTGGTTGGCTGGCCCATATAGTAGTGTATAATGTGGTCTAGTGTTTTGGTTGGCTGGCCCATATATTAGTGTATAATGTGGTCTAGTGTTTTGGTTGGCTGGCCCATATAGTAGTGTATAATGGCCCATATAGTAGTGTATAATGGCCCATATAGTAGTGTATAATGGCCCATATAGTAGTGTATAATGGCCCATATAGTAGTGTATAATGGCCCATATAGTAGTGTATAATGTGGTCTAGTGTATTTGGTTGACTGGTCCATATAGTAGTGTATAATGGCCCATATAGTAGTGATTAATGGCCCATATAGTAGTGTATAATGGCCCATAAACTAGTGTATAATGGCCCATATAGCAGTGTATAATGGCTCATATAGTAGTGTATAATGGCCCAAATAGTAGTGTATAATGCGGTCTAGTGTATTTGGTTGGCTGGCCCATATAGTAGTTTATAATGGCCCATATAGTAGTGTATAATGGCCCATATAGTAGTGTATAATGGCCCATATAGTAGTGTATAATGGCCCATATAGTAGTGTATAATGGCCCATATAGTAGTGTATACTGGCCCATATAGTAGTGTATAATGTGGTCTAGTGTATTTGGTTGACTGGTCCATATAGTAGTGTATAATGGCCCATATAGTAGTGATTAATGGCCCATATAGTAGTGTATAATGGCCCATATACTAGTGTATAATGGCCCATATAGCAGTGTATAATGGCCCATACAGTAGTTTATAAAGGCCCATATAGTAGTGTATAATGGCCCATATAGTAGTGTATAATGGCCCATATAGTAGTGTATAATGGCCCATATAGTAGTGTATAATGGCCCATATAGTAGTGTATAATGGCCCATATAGCAGTGTATAATGGCCCATATAGTAGTGTATAATGTACTATATAGTAGTGTATTTGGTTAGCTGGCTGTCAGGTCTAAACTATAATCAGAGGTTGTAAGGCTCTGAGTTTCTATCTAAGAAGAATAGTTTAGCCCCATCATAGACACTAAACCCAGCGAACGGTTTGTAAGCGTTTATTCAGAGAGCTCTGAAAATCATTCAATGCACATAGCTTTTTATACCTCACATTTGGTTTTACAACCCATTTTATAAATGCCCCTCCTCTTCTCTAACTCTGTCACAATGTTCTACTTTGATAGCTCCTTTTGTCTAACAGGGTATATCTATAATTCTGCTTCGTGTCTGCAGCTGACAACTCAATACAGGAAACCTCTGTGGTGTCGAAGCACCTGGTTTACTTCTCTTCTCGGAACTCAGTCTCGCCTAATCTGCTGAGAAATAGATCAACTTGTTTTCTTCAAACCCACACAGACATGTTCCATCTTAACCTACACGTTCTTTTATGCATTCAATATTTCTCTAACCTACTGTTAAACACACTTACAAATGCTAACTGTTCTCTTCTATTATTCAACATTAACTCAATAAATGAATCCTATTTACAATTTTACACTACTATATGGGCCCATATAGTAGTGTATAATGTGGTCTAGTGTATTTGGTTGACTGGCCCATATAGTAGTGATTAATGGCCCATATAGTAGTGTATAATGGCCCATATAGTAGTGTATAATGGCCAATATAGTAGTGTATAATGGGCCATATAGTAGTGTATAATGGCCCAAATAGTAGTGTATAATGGCCCATATAGTAGTGTATAATGGCCCATATAGTAGTGTATAATATCCCATATAGTAGTGTATAATGGCCCATATAGTAGTGTATAATGGCCCATATAGCAGTGTATAATGGCCCATATAGAAGTGAATAATGGCCCATATAGTAGTGTATAATGGCCCATATAGCAGTGTATAATGGCCCATATAGTAGTGTGTAATGTGGTCTAGTGTATTTGGTTGGCTGGTCCATATAGTAGTGTATAATGGCCCATATAGTAGTGTATAATGGCCCATATATTAGTGTAAAATGGCCCATATAGCAGTGTATAATGGCCAATATAGTAGTGTATAATGGCCCATATAGTAGTGTATAATGTGGTCTAGTGTATTTGGTTGGCTGTTTCATATAGTAGTGTATAATGGCCCATATCTAGGTGTATAATGGCCCATATATTAGTGTAAAATGGCCCATATAGCAGTGTATAATATCCCATATAGTAGTGTATAATGGCCCATATAGTAGTGTATAATGGCCCAAATAGTAGTGTATAATGGCCCATATAGTAGTGTATAATGGCCCATATAGTAGTGTATAATATCCCATATAGTAGTGTATAATGGCCCATATAGTAGTGTATAATGGCCCATATAGCAGTGTATAATGGCCCATATAGAAGTGAATAATGGCCCATAGAGTAGTGTATAATGGCCCATATAGCAGTGTATAATGGCCCATATAATAGTGTATAATGTGGTCTAGTGTATTTGGTTGGCTGGTCCATATAGTAGTGTATAATGGCCCATATAGTAGTGTATAATGGCCCATATAGTAGTGTAAAATGGCCCATATAGCAGTGTATAATGGCCAATATAGTAGTGTATAATGGCCCATATAGTAGTGTATAATGTGGTCTAGTGTATTTGGTTGGCTGTTTCATATAGTAGTGTATAATGGCCCATATAGTGGTGTATAATGGCCCATATATTAGTGTAAAATGGCCCGTATAGCAGTGTATAATATCCCATATGGTAGTGTATAATGGCCCATATAGTAGTGTATAATGGCCCATATATTAGTGTAAAATGGCCCATATAGCAGTGTATAATATCCCATATAGTAGTGTATAATGGCCCATATAGTAGTGTATAATGGCCCATATAGTAGTGTATAATGGCCCATATAGTAGTGTATAATGGCCCATATAGTAGTGTATAATGGCCCATATAGAAGTGAATAATGGCCCATATAGTAGTGTATAGTGGCCCATATAGTAGTGTAACATGGCCCATATAGTAGTGTATAATGTGGTCTAGTGTATTTGGTTGGCTGTTTCATATAGTAGTGTATAATGGCCCATATAGTGGTGTATAATGGCCCATATAGTAGTGTATAATGTCCCATATAGCAGTGTATAATGGCCCATATAGTAGTGTATAATGGCCCATCTAGTAGTGTATAATGTCCCATATAGTAGTGTATAATGGCCCATATAGTAGTGTATAATGGCCCATATAGCAGTGTATAATTGCCCATATAGTAGTGTATAATGTGGTCTAGTGTATTTGGTTGGCTGGTCCATATAGTAGTGTATAATGGCCCATATAGCAGTGTATAATGGCCCATATAGTAGTGTATAATGTGGTCTAGTGTATTTGGTTGGCTGGTCCATATAGTAGTGTATAATGGCCCATATAGTAGTGTATAATGGCCCATATATTAGTGTAAAATGGCCCATATAGCAGTGTATAATGGCCAATATAGTAGTGTATAATGGCCCATATAGTAGTGTATAATGGCCCATATAGTAGTGTATAATGGCCCATATAGTAGTGTATAATGGCCCATATAGTAGTGTATAATATCCCATATAGTAGTGTATAATGGCCCATATAGTAGTGTATAATGGCCCATCTAGCAGTGTATAATGGCCCATATAGAAGTGAATAATGGTCCATATAGGAGTGTATAATGGCCCATATAGCAGTGTATCATGGCCCATATAGTAGTGTATAATGTGGTCTAGTGTATTTGGTTGACTGGCCCATATAGTAGTGTATAATTGCCAATATAGTAGTGTATAATGGCCCATATATTAGTGTAAAATGGCCCATATAGCAGTGTATAATGGCCAATATAGTAGTGTATAATATCCCATATAGTAGTGTATAATGGCCCATATAGTAGTGTATAATGGCCAATATAGTAGTATATAATGGCCCATATAGTAGTGTATAATGGCCCATATAGTAGTGTATAATGGCCCATATAGTAGTGTATAATGGCCCATATAGTAGTGTATAATGGCCCATATAGTAGTGTATAATGGCCCATATAGTAGTGTATAATGTGGTCTAGTGTATTTGGTTGGCTGTTTCATATAGTAGTGTATAATGGCCCATATAGTGGTGTATAATGGCCCATATAGTAGTGTATAATGTCCCATATAGCAGTGTATAATGGCCCATATAGTAGTGTATAATGGCCCATCTAGTAGTGTATAATAGACCATATAGCAGTGTATAATGGCCCATATAGTAGTGTATAATGGCCCATATAGCAGTGTATAATGGCCCATATAGTAGTGTATAATGGCCCATATAGCAGTGTATAATAGCCCATATAGTAGTGTATAATGGCCCATATAGCAGTGCATAATGGCCCATATTGTAGTGTTTTAATGGCCCATATAGTAGTGTATAATGGCCCATATAGTAGTGTATAATGGCCCATATAGCAGTGTATAATGGCCCATATAGTAGTGTATAATGGCCCATATAGCAGTGTATAATGGCCCATCTAGTAGTGTATAATAGCCCATATAGTAGTGTATAATGGCCCATATAGCAGTGTATAATGGCCCATATAGCAGTGTATAATGGCCCATCTAGTAGTGTATAATGGCCCATATTGTAGTGTTTTAATGGCCCATATAGTAGTGTATAATGGCCCATATAGTAGCGTATAATGGCCCATATAGTGGTGTATAATATCCCATATAGTAGTGTATAATGGCCCATATAGTAGTGTATAATATTCCATATAGTAGTGTATAATGGCCCATATAGTAGTGTATAATGGCCCATATAGTAGTGTATAATGGCCCATATAGAAGTGAATAATGGCCCATATAGTAGTGTATAGTGGCCCATATAGTAGTGTAACATGGCCCATATAGTAGTGTATAATGTGGTCTAGTGTATTTGGTTGGCTGTTTCATATAGTAGTGTATAATGGCCCAAATAGTGGTGTATAATGGCCCATATAGTAGTGTATAATGTCCCTTATAGCAGTGTATAATGGCCCATATAGTAGTGTATAATGTCCCATATAGCAGTGTATAATGGCCCATATAGTAGTGTATAATGGCCCATGTAGTAGTGTATAATGGCCCATATAGTAGTGTATAATGGCCCATATAGTAGTGTATAATGTGGTCTAGTGTATTTGGTTGGCTGGTCCATATAGTAGTGTATAATGGCCCATATAGCAGTGTATAATGGCCCATATAGTAGTGTATAATGTGGTCTAGTGTATTTGGTTGGCTGGTCCATATAGTAGTGTATAATGGCCCATATAGTAGTGTATAATGGCCCATATATTAGTGTAAAATGGCCCATATAGCAGTGTATAATGGCCAATATAGTAGTGTATAATGGCCCATATAGTAGTGTATAATGGCCCATATAGTAGTGTATAATGGCCCATATAGTAGTGTATAATGGCCCATATAGTAGTGTATAATATCCCATATAGTAGTGTATAATGGCCCATATAGTAGTGTATAATGGCCCATATAGTAGTGTATAATGGCCCATATAGTAGTGTATAATATCCCATATAGTAGTGTATAATGGCCCATATAGTAGTGTATAATGGCCCATATAGTAGTGTATAATGTCCCATATAGCCGTGTATAATAGCCCATATAGTAGTGTATAATGGCCCATATAGCAGTGTATAATGGTCTAGGGTACATCTATAATTCTTCTTCATGTCTGCAGCTGACAACTCAATACAGGAAACCTCAGTGGTTTCGAAGCACCTGGCTTACTTCTCTTCTCGGAACTCAGTCTCGCCTAATCTTCTGAGAAATAGATCAACTTGTTTTCTTCAAACCCACACAGACATGTTCCATCTTAACCTAACGGTAGACCTACAATAGACCTACTTAACGGTAGACTTACAATCCGCAGTATTTACAACTGTTGAATGGCAACTGATTTTTAGAATAGAAAACCCTCATGAGCGCAGTTACCGACACCTGTCATTACAGGGCTGACCACTCTCACCCATTGGCGGTGAGACACGCCTGACACCTGTCATAACAGAGCTGACAAGTCTCACCCATTGGAGGTGAGACACGCCCGACACCTGTCAAAACAGAGCTGACAACTATCACCCATTGGAGGTGAGACACGCATTTGACCCTCTAATCATGACACAACTCTTATATTTCACCCAAATACTTTCTTAGTCTCCAAAGTAATAACCATGTCTTAGCCTGATAGTGTAATAACCATTTCGTAGCCTGATAGTGTAATAACCATGTCGTAGCCTGATAGTGTAATAACCATGTCGTAGCCTGATAGTGTAATAACCATGTCGTAGCCTAATACTGTAATAACCATGTCGTAGCCTGATAGTGTAATAACCATGTCGTAACCTGATAGTGTAATAACCATGTCGTAGCCTGATAGTGTAATAACCATGTCGTAGCCTGATAGTGTAATAACCATGTCGTAACCTGATAGTGTAATAACCATGTCGTAACCTGATAGTGTAATGCCCATGTGCTAGCCTGATAGTGTAATAACCATGTCGTAACCTGATAGTGTAATAACCATGTCGTAGCCTGATAGTGTAATAACCATGTCGTAGCCTGATAGTGTAATAACCATGTCATAGCCTGATCGTGTAATGCCCATGTCGTAGCCTGATAGTGTAATAACCATGTCGTAGCCTGATAGTGTAATAACCATGTCGTAGCCTGATAGTGTAATAACCATGTCGTAACCTGATAGTGTAATAACCATGTCGTAACCTGATAGTGTAATAACCATGTCGTAGCCTGATAGTGTAATAACCATGTCGTAACCTGATAGTGTAATAACCATGTCGTAACCTGATAGTGTAATAACCATGTCGTAACCTGATAGTGTAATAACCATGTCGTAACCTGATAGTGTAATAACCATGTCGTAACCTGATAGTGTAATAACCATGTCGTAGCCTGATAGTGTAATAACCATGTCGTAGCCTGATAGTGTAATAACCATGTCGTAGCCTGATAGTGTAATAACCATGTCGTAGCCTGATAGTGTAATAACCATGTCGTAACCTGGTAGTGTAATAACCATGTCGTAACCTGATAGTGTAATAACCATGTCGTAACCTGGTAGTGTAATAACCATGTCGTAACCTGATAGTGTAATAACCATGTCGTAGCCTGATAGTGTAATAACCATGTCGTAGCCTGATAGTGTAATAACCATGTCGTAGCCTGATAGTGTAATAACCATGTCGTAGCCTGATAGTGTAATAACCATGTCGTAGCCTGATAGTGTAATAACCATGTCGTAACCTGGTAGTGTAATAACCATGTCGTAACCTGATAGTGTAATAACCATGTCGTAACCTGGTAGTGTAATAACCATGTCGTAACCTGATAGTGTAATAACCATGTCGTAACCTGATAGTGTAATAACCATGTCGTAGCCTGATAGTGTAATAACCATGTCGTAGCCTGGTAGTGTAATAACCATGTCGTAGCCTGATAGTGTAATAACCATGTCGTAACCTGATAGTGTAATAACCATGTCGTAACCTGATAGTGTAATAACCATGTCGTAACCTGATAGTGTAATAACCATGTCGTAGCCTGATAGTGTAATAACCATGTCGTAACCTGATAGTGTAATAACCATGTCGTAGCCTGATAGTGTAATAACCATGTCGTAGCCTGATAGTGTAATAACCATGTCGTAACCTGATAGTGTAATAACCATGTCGTAGCCTGATAGTGTAATAACCATGTCGTAACCTGATAGTGTAATAAACATGTCGTAGCCTGATAGTGTAATAAACATGTCGTAGCCTGATAGTGAAGGGCAGGCTAACTGCAATAAAGAGAGACTGTATTCAGCTAAAACTGATCATTCAGACTTTATGAACTAGAACGTGTTATAATAGTGCATGAAGTGTCCTTCTAGAACAGACTGGATGTTAAACTGCTGAAGCTTCTAAGTTAAAGCATCAGACTCAGACTGCAACAGACCACTGACTGCTCACTGCTGTAGTTCATTCATTCAGCAAGCAGCCTGGAAACTCCAGAGACAAGTTCTGCATCATAGTTAACACGTCATTACATTACATTTACATTTATGTCATTTAGCAGACGCTCTTATCCAGAGCAACTTACAAGTTGGAGATTATAACTCCTGTAGCTTTTAGTAGACCGACCGACCGGCTTCATTCATGATGCATGATTGAAATGATAGTCATTGCCCGGGACTAAACTAACTGGGGAATGTTTGCTGAACAGGACCCAACGTTTTGGAACGTTCAGATGTTATGAACAAACATGCCTCTCTGACATTAAGATTAGTGATTCAGTTCGGCTCTTTATCTGCTAATTCTATCTGTAACATTCGACAGCGTTTGGCGAATGAACGTTGCCGTGAGGTGTATTTATTAGTAACCAAACAAACACAAACCGTCCGAAACAGGGAGGGACTAACCTGAACTTGTCCAGTGAGAAACACTCGTTTTTGTTGCAAAACGTTTTGCTACGATCTGCACGATTGAATACCCCCATGGAAAGTATGAGACAGCGTTCCTGCTGGTGGTTACGACAACAAACCACTTTCAGGAGCCAAACGCTGTCGAATGTTGCCGATAGAAATGTCATGAATAGATGTGATTCCTTCTTCTAAATATCCGAGGCATGTTTGTCCTACATAGTGTTTTTTATATCTGTTCAAAAATGTTGCGTCTTGCTGAACCGCCCCCAATAATGTTTTTATACACGGAAGTAAGAGTAAAAGTAAAATAGGTATAGCGACACACAAGGTCACTGCAGCGGCAGACAACTAGTAGATTTAATGATTCTACGATTTTCTCCCCATTAATTCCCTCTGGTTTATCCGCTGCACAGATTGCTGTACGGCAGGCTCCGGTATCACAAAGGAATTTCATTTTCTTTCCCATTACTGTTAATGTTAAATATGGTGTCTGTTCATGTTGCAATGCTAAATCAATGGTTACCAAATCAAACACTTCACAACTAGGATCGATGGTTTCTTCTGTCTCCTCTATAAAAAATAAAGATATATATATAAAGAAAGGGTACCAGTCGTGTACCAGTTCACCACTGGCCTGAAATAATCTACTGCAAGCCTAGCAGTTTCTCCCCTCCCTGGGTGGGGAGACCTCCTTCCTGTTATCAGTTTCACAGTAGTCACAAGTTGTCTGTCACAAGCTGTCTGTTAACAGTTCCTGTTTTCCTATGCACAATCATGCAAGAATTCTAGTCTTATGATTCAAATACATTTCACTCCATTATACAGTGACAGGGTGGAATACTGTTAGTTATTGCCTTGACATTAATTTGAACGTATAAATAATTTAGTCATTAAACATATAAATCATGTGAATTTATTCACAACACCGAAACAGGGAGGCAATGTTTTTCTACGGTGTTGAGTACACCCTAGTAGTGTATAATGCGGTCTAGTGTATTTGGTTGGCTGGCCCATATAGTAGTGTATAATGGCCCATATAGTAGTGTATAATGCGGTCTAGTGTATTTGGTTGGCTGGCCCATATAGTAGTGTATAATGTGGTCTAGTGTTTTGGTTGGCTGGCCCATATATTAGTGTATAATGTGGTCTAGTGTTTTGGTTGGCTGGCCCATATAGTAGTGTATAATGGCCCATATAGTAGTGTATAATGGCCCATATAGTAGTGTATAATGGCCCATATAGTAGTGTATAATGGCCCATATAGTAGTGTATAATGGCCCATATAGTAGTGTATAATGTGGTCTAGTGTATTTGGTTGACTGGTCCATATAGTAGTGTATAATGGCCCATATAGTAGTGATTAATGGCCCATATAGTAGTGTATAATGGCCCATAAACTAGTGTATAATGGCCCATATAGCAGTGTATAATGGCTCATATAGTAGTGTATAATGGCCCAAATAGTAGTGTATAATGCGGTCTAGTGTATTTGGTTGGCTGGCCCATATAGTAGTTTATAATGGCCCATATAGTAGTGTATAATGGCCCATATAGTAGTGTATAATGGCCCATATAGTAGTGTATAATGGCCCATATAGTAGTGTATAATGGCCCATATAGTAGTGTATACTGGCCCATATAGTAGTGTATAATGTGGTCTAGTGTATTTGGTTGACTGGTCCATATAGTAGTGTATAATGGCCCATATAGTAGTGATTAATGGCCCATATAGTAGTGTATAATGGCCCATATACTAGTGTATAATGGCCCATATAGCAGTGTATAATGGCCCATACAGTAGTTTATAAAGGCCCATATAGTAGTGTATAATGGCCCATATAGTAGTGTATAATGGCCCATATAGTAGTGTATAATGGCCCATATAGTAGTGTATAATGGCCCATATAGTAGTGTATAATGGCCCATATAGCAGTGTATAATGGCCCATATAGTAGTGTATAATGTACTATATAGTAGTGTATTTGGTTAGCTGGCTGTCAGGTCTAAACTATAATCAGAGGTTGTAAGGCTCTGAGTTTCTATCTAAGAAGAATAGTTTAGCCCCATCATAGACACTAAACCCAGCGAACGGTTTGTAAGCGTTTATTCAGAGAGCTCTGAAAATCATACAATGCACATAGCTTTTTATACCTCACATTTGGTTTTACAACACATTTTATAAATGCCCCTCCTCTTCTCTAACTCTGTCACAATGTTCTACTTTGATAGCTCCTTTTGTCTAACAGGGTACGTCTATAATTCTGCTTC
The DNA here is from genome assembly GCF_016432855.1 of Salvelinus namaycush. Classification (NCBI taxonomy): domain Eukaryota; kingdom Metazoa; phylum Chordata; class Actinopteri; order Salmoniformes; family Salmonidae; genus Salvelinus; species Salvelinus namaycush. The sequence continues at coordinate 155,689 of NW_024061497.1, forward strand.
ATGTCTGCAGCTGACAACTCAATACAGGAAACCTCTGTGGTGTCGAAGCACCTGGCTTACTTCTCTTCTCGGAACTCAGTCTCGCCTAATCTGCTGAGAAATAGATCAACTTGTTTTCTTCAAACCCACACAGACATGTTCCATCTTAACCTACACGTTCTTTTATGCATTCAATATTTCTCTAACCTACTGTTAAACACACTTACAAATGCTAACTGTTCTCTTCTATTATTCAACATTAACTCAATAAATGAATCCTATTTACAATTTTACACTACTATATGGGCCCATATAGTAGTGTATAATGTGGTCTAGTGTATTTGGTTGACTGGCCCATATAGTAGTGATTAATGGCCCATATAGTAGTGTATAATGGCCCATATAGTAGTGTATAATGGCCAATATAGTAGTGTATAATGGGCCATATAGTAGTGTATAATGGCCCAAATAGTAGTGTATAATGGCCCATATAGTAGTGTATAATGGCCCATATAGTAGTGTATAATATCCCATATAGTAGTGTATAATGGCCCATATAGTAGTGTATAATGGCCCATATAGCAGTGTATAATGGCCCATATAGAAGTGAATAATGGCCCATATAGTAGTGTATAATGGCCCATATAGCAGTGTATAATGGCCCATATAGTAGTGTGTAATGTGGTCTAGTGTATTTGGTTGGCTGGTCCATATAGTAGTGTATAATGGCCCATATAGTAGTGTATAATGGCCCATATATTAGTGTAAAATGGCCCATATCGCAGTGTATAATGGCCAATATAGTAGTGTATAATGGCCCATATAGTAGTGTATAATGTGGTCTAGTGTATTTGGTTGGCTGTTTCATATAGTAGTGTATAATGGCCCATATAGTGGTGTATAATGGCCCATATATTAGTGTAAAATGGCCCATATAGCAGTGTATAATATCCCATATAGTAGTGTATAATGGCCCATATAGTAGTGTATAATGGCCCAAATAGTAGTGTATAATGGCCCATATAGTAGTGTATAATGGCCCATATAGTAGTGTATAATATCCCATATAGTAGTGTATAATGGCCCATATAGTAGTGTATAATGGCCCATATAGCAGTGTATAATGGCCCATATAGAAGTGAATAATGGCCCATAGAGTAGTGTATAATGGCCCATATAGTAGTGTATAATGGCCCATATAGTAGTGTATAATGTGGTCTAGTGTATTTGGTTGGCAGGCCCATATAGTAGTGTATAATGGCCCATATAGTAGTGTATAATGGCCAAAATATAAGTGTAAAATGGCCCATATAGCAGTGTATAATGGCCAATATAGTAGTGTATAATGGCCCATATAGTAGTGTATAATGTGGTCTAGTGTATTTGGTTGGCTGTTTCATATAGTAGTGTATAATGGCCCATATCTAGGTGTATAATGGCCCATATATTAGTGTAAAATGGCCCATATAGCAGTGTATAATATCCCATATAGTAGTGTATAATGGCCCATATAGTAGTGTATAATGGCCCATATATTAGTGTAAAATGGCCCATATAGCAGTGTATAATATCCCATATAGTAGTGTATAATGGCCCATATAGTAGTGTATAATATCCCATATAGTAGTGTATAATGGCCCATATAGTAGTGTATAATGGCCCATATAGTAGTGTATAATGGCCCATATAGAAGTGAATAATGGCCCATATAGTAGTGTATAGTGGCCCATATAGTAGTGTAACATGGCCCATATAGTAGTGTATAATGTGGTCTAGTGTATTTGGTTGGCTGTTTCATATAGTAGTGTATAATGGCCCATATAGTGGTGTATAATGGCCCATATAGTAGTGTATAATGTCCCATATAGCAGTGTATAATGGCCCATATAGTAGTGTATAATGGCCCATGTAGTAGTGTATAATGTCCCATATAGTAGTGTATAATGGCCCATATAGTAGTGATTAATGGCCCATATAGTAGTGTATAATGGCCCATATAGTAGTGTATAATGTGGTCTAGTGTATTTGGTTGGCTGGTCCATATAGGAGTGTATAATGGCCCATATAGCAGTGTATCATGGCCCATATAGTAGTGTATAATGTGGTCTAGTGTATTTGGTTGGCTGGTCCATATAGTAGTGTATAATGGCCCATATAGTAGTGTATAATGGCCCATATATTAGTGTAAAATGGCCCATATAGCAGTGTATAATGGCCAATATAGTAGTGTATAATGGCCCATATAGTAGTGTATAATGGCCCATATAGTAGTGTATAATGGCCCATATAGTAGTGTATAATGGCCCATATAGTAGTGTATAATATCCCATATAGTAGTGTATAATGGCCCATCTAGTAGTGTATAATGGCCCATCTAGCAGTGTATAATGGCCCATATAGAAGTGAATAATGGCCCATATAGTAGTGTATAATGGCCCATATAGCAGTGTATAATGGCCCATATAGTAGTGTATAATGTGGTCTAGTGTATTTGGTTGGCTGGTCCATATAGTAGTGTATAATTGCCTATATAGTAGTGTATAATGGCTCATATGTTAGTGTAAAATGGCCCATATCGCAGTGTATAATGGCCAATATAGTAGTGTATAATGGCCCATATAGTAGTGTATAATGGCCCATATAGTAGTGTATAATGGCCAATATAGTAGTATATAATGGCCCATATAGTAGTGTATAATGGCCCATATAGTAGTGTATAATGGCCCATATAGTAGTGTATAATGGCCCATATAGTAGTGTATAATGGCCCATATAGTAGTGTATAATGGCCCATATAGTAGTGTATAATGTGGTCTAGTGTATTTGGTTGGCTGTTTCATATAGTAGTGTATAATGGCCCATATAGTGGTGTATAATGGCCCATATAGTAGTGTATAATGTCCCATATAGCAGTGTATAATGGCCCATATAGTAGTGTATAATGGCCCATATAGTAGTGTATAATGTCCCATATAGCAGTGTATAATGGACCATATAGTAGTGTATAATGGCCCATATAGCAGTGTATAATAGCCCATATAGTAGTGTATAATGGCCCATATAGCAGTGTATAATAGCCCATATAGTAGTGTATAATGGCCCATATAGTAGCGTATAATGGCCCATCTTGTAGTGTTTTAATGGCCCATATAGTAGTGTATAATGGCCCATATAGTAGTGTATAATGGCCCATATAGTAGTGTATAATGGCCCATATAGTAGTGTATAATGGCCCATATAGCAGTGTATAATGGCCCATCTAGTAGTGTATAATAGCCCATATAGTAGTGTATAATGGCCCATATAGTAGCGTATAATGGCCCATCTAGTAGTGTATAATAGCCCATATAGCAGTGTATAATGGCCCATATTGTAGTGTTTTAATGGCCCATATAGTAGTGTATAATGGCCCATATAGTAGTGTATAATGGCCCATATATTAGTGTAAAATGGCCCATATAGCAGTGTATAATGGCCAATATAGTAGTGTATAATATCCCATATAGTAGTGTATAATGGCCCATATAGTAGTGTATAATGGCCCATATAGTAGTGTATAATGGCCCATATAGAAGTGAATAATGGCCCATATAGTAGTGTATAGTGGCCCATATAGTAGTGTAACATGGCCCATATAGTAGTGTATAATGTGGTCTAGTGTATTTGGTTGGCTGTTTCATATAGTAGTGTATAATGGCCCAAATAGTGGTGTATAATGGCCCATATAGTAGTGTATAATGTCCCTTATAGCAGTGTATAATGGCCCATATAGTAGTGTATAATGTCCCATATAGCAGTGTATAATGGCCCATATAGTAGTGTATAATGGCCCATGTAGTAGTGTATAATGGCCCATATAGTAGTGTATAATGGCCCATATAGTAGTGTATAATGTGGTCTAGTGTATTTGGTTGGCTGGTCCATATAGTAGTGTATAATGGCCCATATAGCAGTGTATAATGGCCCATATAGTAGTGTATAATGTGGTCTAGTGTATTTGGTTGGCTGGTCCATATAGTAGTGTATAATGGCCCATATAGTAGTGTATAATGGCCCATATATTAGTGTAAAATGGCCCATATAGCAGTGTATAATGGCCAATATAGTAGTGTATAATGGCCCATATAGTAGTGTATAATGGCCCATATAGTAGTGTATAATGGCCCATATAGTAGTGTATAATGGCCCATATAGTAGTGTATAATATCCCATATAGTAGTGTATAATGGCCCATATAGTAGTGTATAATGGCCCATATAGTAGTGTATAATGGCCCATATAGTAGTGTATAATATCCCATATAGTAGTGTATAATGGCCCATATAGTGGTGTATAATGGCCCATATAGTAGTGTATAATGTCCCATATAGCCGTGTATAATAGCCCATATAGTAGTGTATAATGGCCCATATAGCAGTGTATAATGGTCTAGGGTACATCTATAATTCTTCTTCATGTCTGCAGCTGACAACTCAATACAGGAAACCTCTGTGGTTTCGAAGCACCTGGCTTACTTCTCTTCTCGGAACTCAGTCTCGCCTAATCTTCTGAGAAATAGATCAACTTGTTTTCTTCAAACCCACACAGACATGTTCCATCTTAACCTAACGGTAGACCTACAATAGACCTACTTAACGGTAGACTTACAATCCGCAGTATTTACAACTGTTGAATGGCAACTGATTTTTAGAATAGAAAACCCTCATGAGCGCAGTTACCGACACCTGTCATTACAGGGCTGACCACTCTCACCCATTGGCGGTGAGACACGCCTGACACCTGTCATAACAGAGCTGACAAGTCTCACCCATTGGAGGTGAGACACGCCCGACACCTGTCAAAACAGAGCTGACAACTATCACCCATTGGAGGTGAGACACGCATTTGACCCTCTAATCATGACACAACTCTTATATTTCACCCAAATACTTTCTTAGTCTCCAAAGTAATAACCATGTCTTAGCCTGATAGTGTAATAACCATGTCGTAGCCTGATAGTGTAATAACCATGTCGTAGCCTGATAGTGTAATAACCATGTCGTAACCTGATAGTGTAATAACCATGTCGTAGCCTGATACTGTAATAACCATGTCGTAGCCTGATAGTGTAATAACCATGTCGTAACCTGATAGTGTAATAACCATGTCGTAGACTGATAGTGTAATAACCATGTCGTAGCCTGATAGTGTAATAACCATGTCGTAACCTGATAGTGTAATAACCATGTCGTAGCCTGATAGTGTAATAACCATGTCGTAGCCTGATAGTGTAATAACCATGTCGTAACCTGATAGTGTAATAACCATGTCGTAACCTGATAGTGTAATGCCCATGTGCTAGCCTGATAGTGTAATAACCATGTCGTAACCTGATAGTGTAATAACCATGTCGTAGCCTGATAGTGTAATAACCATGTCGTAGCCTGATAGTGTAATAACCATGTCATAGCCTGATCGTGTAATGCCCATGTCGTAGCCTGATAGTGTAATAACCATGTCGTAGCCTGATAGTGTAATAACCATGTCGTAGCCTGATAGTGTAATAACCATGTCGTAGCCTGATAGTGTAATAACCATGTCGTAACCTGATAGTGTAATAACCATGTCGTAACCTGATAGTGTAATAACCATGTCGTAACCTGATAGTGTAATAACCATGTCGTAACCTGATAGTGTAATAACCATGTCGTAACCTGATAGTGTAATAACCATGTCGTAGCCTGATAGTGTAATAACCATGTCGTAGCCTGATAGTGTAATAACCATGTCGTAGCCTGATAGTGTAATAACCATGTCGTAACCTGATAGTGTAATAACCATGTCGTAGCCTGATAGTGTAATAACCATGTCGTAACCTGATAGTGTAATAACCATGTCGTAACCTGATAGTGTAATAACCATGTCGTAACCTGATAGTGTAATAACCATGTCGTAACCTGATAGTGTAATAACCATGTCGTAACCTGATAGTGTAATAACCATGTCGTAGCCTGATAGTGTAATAACCATGTCGTAACCTGATAGTGTAATAACCATGTCGTAGCCTGATAGTGTAATAAACATGTCGTAGCCTGATAGTGAAGGGCAGGCTAACTGCAATAAAGAGAGGAGGGAAACCCCGTTCAAAGACACTTTAATATTTAGACTGTATTCAGCTAAAACTGATCATTCAGACTTTATAAACTAGAACATGTTATAATAGTGCATGAAGGGTCCTTCTAGAACAGACTGGATGTTAAACTGCTGAAGCTTCTAAGTTAAAGCATCAGACTCAGACTGCAACAGACCACTGACTGCTCACTGCTGTAGATCATTCAGTCAGCAAGCAGCCTGGAAACTCCAGAGAGAAGTTCTGCATCATAGTTAACACGTCATTACATTACATTTACATTTATGTCATTTAGCAGACGCTCTTATCCAGAGCAACTTACAAGTTGGAGATTATAACTCCTGTAGCTTTTAGTAGACCGACCGACCGGCTTCATTCATGATGCATGATTGAAATGATAGTCATTGCCCGGGACTAAACTAACTGGGGCATGTTCACTGAACAGGACCCAACGTTTTGGAACGTTCAGATGTTATGAACAAACATGCCTCTCTGACATTTAGAATAGTGATTCAGGTCGGCTCTATCTCTGGTAATTATATTTGTAACATTCGACAACGTTTGGCGACTGAACGTTGCCCTAAATGTGTATTCATTAGGAACCAAACGAACAGAAACGGAAACAGGGAGGGACTAACCTGAACTTGTCCAGTGAGAAATACTCCTTTTTGTTGCAAAACGTTTTGCTACGATCTGCACGATTGAATACACCCATGGGAAGTATGAGACAGCTTACCTGCTGGTGACGACTACAACAAAACCATTTTCAGTAGCCAAACGCTGTCGAATGTGGCAGATAGAAATGTCATGCATAGACGTGATTCCTTCTTCTAAATGTCCGAGGCATGTTTGTCTACTTGTTACCGGAAACCCTGTTACTGAAGGCATATGTATCTATAATCCGTTGTTCATCAGGCCGGATTGTGTGTGGATATCTTTAGAAAATACTGTATAGAAACCGTCTGAACAGAACTTTTCTCCAAACCGGCACCTATAACTGCTGTATTAGGCTACGAGGAAGTGCGTCTTGAGCGCTGTCTACCAAAGCCAAGGTGCCGGTTTGGAGAAACGTTCGGTTCAGACGGTTTCTATAGGTCTACAGATATCCACACATGATAGAACCCTGACCAACGGACAAGGAGTTACGGATTATCGATATTCAGTAACAGGATTTTAGGAAACAAGTAGCCTACCCGCCTACATAATTTTGCCAGTTATTTTCCAGGCTTCACATTGTAGCCACCGAGGACGCCAATGCACGCATGCGCAGCGTCCTATATCGGGGTAACCATAGAAACAAGAATGTATTGAAGATCGTCTCCATTCAAGTCAATGACGTCATAATGGGTGGACTGGCGGCCATTTTGAGTGTTCCCATGGTTCAGAATGTACAGGTTCGGAATGTACAGGTTCAGAATGTACAGGTTCAGACAAGAGGATTATAATATCCCATAACTCTTTGTGCTACTAGTTTAAATAATACACAGCTACTTTACCACTGGTCACGTTTTCAATGTTTATCTTATAGAATCCAGCAATGGTGATGGTCCCATTCATTAGATCATTTTCAAACGCTTCCGTATTTACTTTGTCTGGATCTTCCCATCTTCAACCTGACCAGCTAGCTATGTCAGCTATGTATGAATAAGATGTGTCTTGTATGCTAAAATTAGCTAGCAGGCTAGATGGTTGTCTTCAACCTGACCAGCTAGCTATGTCAGCTGTGTATGAATAAGATGTATCTTATATGCTAACGTTAGCTAGCAGGCTAGATGGTTGACTTCAACCCATCTTCAACCTGACCAGCTAGCTATGTCAGCTATGTATGAATAAGATGTATCTTATATGCTAACGTTAGCTAGCAGGCTAGATAGTTGTCTTCAACCTGACCAGCTAGCTATGTCAGCTATGTATGAATAAGATGTATCTTATATGCTAACGTTAGCTAGCAGGCTAGATAGTTGTCTTCAACCTGACCAGCTAGCTATGTCAGCTATGTATGAATAAGATGTGTCTTATATGCTAACGTTAGCTAGCAGGCTAGATAGTTGTCTTCAACCTAACCAGCAAGCTATGTCAGCTGTGTATGAATAAGATGTATCTTATATGCTAACGTTAGCTAGCAGGCTAGATGGTTGACTTCAACCCATCTTCAACCTGACCAGCTAGCTATGTCAGCTGTGTATGAATAAGATGTATCTTATATGCTAACGTTAGCTAGCAGGCTAGATGGTTGTCTTCAACCCATCTTCAACCTGACCAGCTAGCTATGTATGAAAAAGATGTATCTTATATGCTAGCGTTAGCTAGCAGGCTAGATGGTTGTCTTTTTTCTGACATTCTCTTATGATCTGCTTCTGACCGCTTGCCTCCCGTCCCTGTCCCCCAGCAGACAATTACCCTGCCCCCACCCCAACGGACATGTATATTTATCTGTTGCTGCTTTTTACTTCCTGGCATGGGTCTGAATTGAAGACGGGAAGGTTAACAATGTCATAATAATGAGGAGGCTCAGGCGTTGTAGCTACGCTGCAGCGTAGCTTTATTATGATGGCATGTTAAATAGAGATTTGTGTCATCGTGTTCCTTGACGAAGGCTATGCTGAAACGTGTCAGAGTTTTTATAGATATTGTTCTATTGAACATGCCATCATAACAAATGCATTGTAACTTGTTTTCAGTGTTTTTAGTGCCCCTCGGTCCTTCTTGTTTTTGATGACCATTTATCCCCAAAATATCACCTTCAATCTATGAAGATCTACCAGTGTATCCTTGTAGCTTTCTATCCTGATTTTCTCTAGTCCTTTAGATTGGCTTTGATTTGGTGGCACAGTGCATTTACATTTACTCTCTCTTCCCTTAAAACCTTTTCTCAATATAGGGGGTGCTGTTTCCACTTTGGAAAATATCGTCTCCAAATTAAACTGCCTCGTACTCAATTCTTGCTCGTACAATATGCATATTATTATTACTATTGGATAGAAAACACTCTCTAGTTTCTAAAACCGTTTGAAATATTTCTCTGAGTGAAACAGAACTCGTTTGGCAGCGAAATTCCTGACGGGTACTGCAAAATCTGAAAATGTTGACTCTGTTCTAGGATCAGTTTAAAACTCTGTATGTATCCTATGGGTCGACATGAACTGCATGCACCTCCCCCTGGATGTCAGTAACCAATGAGAATTGGAATGGAGTTTCTAGGCAGATCTGAGACCTTATAAAAGCCCATGGAATGGGGGGTGCACTCTTTTCAACTTTCTTCATGACGCAGAAGAGGACCTTAGGATGGCGTTTTGAAAAGCTCACGTTATAGGCCTTAGATATATCCTGCTCTGATTTTATTCGGTATAGGTGTTAGAAACATCATAACGAAGTTATTTTAAACCAAGTTATATCAGTTTATGTGATTATATTGCGATTTTTGGAATTTCCTTTTTGTTGCGTTTTGAAGATTTGGGCATGTCTGCGCCACATGGCTAATGTTTGCGGCTATTTTCAAAGTTGAAGAGGACGTTCTTCAACCGAGCAACGATTCTTTTGGACAAAGGACAACTTGCCCAAGATTCTGATGGCAGCTCGTCCAAAAGTAAGAGCTATTTATGATGTTATTCGTATTTCTGTGGAAAAATGTAAAAGGATTTGTCCGCCATTAATTTCGGCACTGGTCTGGCTGTAACGCACACTGTATGTCTAGTAACGTTAATTTAAAAAATCTAACACAGCGGTTGCATTAATAACTAATGCATCTTTCATTTGCTGTCCAACCTGTATTTTTTAGTCAAGTTTACGATTAGTTATCGATTAGATTAGGTGCCTCTCCAAGATGGCGCCGGCCAGAATGCCTGAAATGTTGCTACTGATCACATTGTATAACCACGATTTGTGCTGCTAAATATGCACATTCTCGAACAAAACCTATATGCATTGTGTAATATGATGTTACAGGACTGTCATCTGATGAAGTTTATCCAGGTTAGTCAAAAATAATATATCTTTTGCTGGATTGTTACGATCGCTAACCTTTGCTGCTGGTAAATTGCTTGTGTTTCTGGCTATTGTGGTAAGCTAATATAATGCTATATTGTGTTTTCGCTGTAAAACACTTAAAAAATCTGAAATATTGGCTGGATTCACAAGATGTTGGGCTTTCATTTGCTGTATGCTGTGTATTTTTCAGAAATGATTTATGATGAGTAATTAGGTATTTGACGTTGGTCTCTGTATTTATTCTGGCTGCATCAACGCTATTTCAGATTGCAGCTGCAATGTAGAACTGTGATTTATACCTGAAATATGCACATTTTTCTAACAAAACATATGCTATACAATAAATATGTTATCAGACTGTCATCTTATGAAGTTGTTTCTTGGTTAGTGGCTATTTATATCATTATGTGGTCGAAATTGTGATAGCTACTGATGCAGGAAAAAAATGGTGGACAAAAAAAAGATGTGTCTTTTGCGATCGTGGTTAGCTAATAGATTTACATATTGTGTCTTCCCTGTAAAACATTTTAAAAATCAGAAATGATGGCTGGATTCACAAGATGTGTATCTTTCATCTGGTGTCTTGGACTTGTGATTTAATGATATTTTGATGCTAGTATTTACTTGTGGCGCTATGCTAGGCTATGCTAGTCAGCCTTTTTACTGATGAGGGTGCTCCCGGATCCGGGATGAGTACCAAGTAGAAGTTAATACCCGTATTTTAGGTTCAAAACCCTGTCACAGATATCAGACACAGCTGAAATGTGAAGCACGGAAGATCACAGAGGGTGCATGGAAACAAAGCTGTAGTCTCCTACCAGAGAGATGTAGAAATGAGGGGACTTTTTCTTACACCCCTCTTGTGTTAGATACAGACGTGCATTCATCTGACTCTGAAATTAAAATGAAGAATAAAATATGCAAGAAAGCTCGGCCTAAAAAGCTAAAGAGCTTCATCCCCATGTCCAAACAGGAAACATCACCTGCTGAGCTGCTAAAAACACATGAGAAAAAAATCCTCCTTTTTGGAAAACCTGGAATTGGAAAAACAACAGTCGCCCATCAAATGTTGAACCTCTGGGCAGAGAAATATCACAGAGAACTAGATTACATGGTTTTTTTTGGTGTGAGAGACATTTCACACAGAAAACATATGAGCCTGGAGGACCTTCTCTTTAACATGTACAGTGAGCCAGAAGAAAGCAAAGAAGAAGTGTTACAGGATATTAAGAAGAACTCTGAAAACGTTGTCATCATATTTGATGGAATCACAGACACAGACCTCTCCTCTCTGTCGGTAGTAAAGAACCTCATGGAGAACCTCCTCCCGGATGCAAAGATTGTGATCACATGCAGACCAGATCAATCTGAAGACTTCCTGACAGACTGGCCCACAGACTGGTTCAGAGTGGAGGTGAAAGGGTTCAGTGATGAATCCATCAGGGCTTACTTAACACAGATGCTGAGTGCTGAGCCTGACTCCTTTTCAAATCAAATCAAATCAACTTTTATTTGTCACATACACATGGTTAGCAGATGTTAATGCGAGTGTAGCAAAATGCTTGTGCTTCTAGTTCCAACAATGCAGTAATAACCAACGAGTAATCTAACAACAATTCACAACAACTACCTAATACACAACTACCTTATACACACAAGTGTAAAGGGATAAAGAATATGTACATACAAATATATGAATGAGTGATGGTACAGAACGGCATAGGTACGATGCAGTAGATGGTATCGAGTACAGTATATACATATGAGATGAGTAATGTAGGGTATGTAAACATATAGAAGTGGCATAGTTTTAAAGGGGCTAGTGATACATGTATTACATCAAGATGGCAAGATGCAGTAGATGGTATCGAGTACAGTATATACATATGAGATGAGTAATGTAGGGTATTTTTAACATTATATTAAGTGGCAATTTTTAAAGTGGCTAGTGATACATTTTTTACATCAATTTTCCATTATTAAAGTGGCTGGAGTTGAGTCAGTATGTTGGCAGCAGCCACTCAATGTTAGTGGTGGCTGTTTAACCTGTTTGGGCTGCAGGGGCAGTATTGAGTAGCTCTGATAAAAGGTGCCCATTTCAAACGGCCTCGTACTCAATTCTTGCTCGTACAATATGCATATTATTATTACTATTGGATAAAAAACACTCTCTAGTTTCTAAAACCGTTTGAATTATATCTGTGAGTAAAACAGAACTCATTTGGCAGCAAACTTCCTGACCAGGAAGTGGAAAGTCTGAAAACGATGCTCTGTTCTAGGGCCTGCCTATAAATGGGCATGATACGTATTAGTATACATGCACGTCATACACCTTCCACTAGATGTCAAGAGGCAGTGAGAGAAGAAATGGAGTGATTATCTTGGTCTGAGGTGGAATAAATCCTCTTGGAATGACGTGTCACCCATTTCCTGTTTTCTGGAAAGTGCGAGGATGGACCTGGAATTGCCTTCTGGAAAGCTGTCGTTATAGGCGACTACTATCTCCGGCTTTGATTTTATTTGATACATGTGACAATATCATCGTAAAGTATGTTTTTTCAATATAGTTTTATTAGATTATTGAAATTTATTCGGGACGTTAGGCGTGTTGCGTTGTGTGCCTTTGTTCAGGAAGGAGAGCTTCGTGCCACTTGGCTAGTGTGCTTGCTAATTCAAGAGGGACATAGGACGTTCTAAAACCAAACAACGATTGTTCCCGACAAAGGACCTCTTGTACAACATTCTGATGGAAACTCATCAAAAGTTGGACCCATTTTATGATGCTATTTCATATATCTGTCGAACTGTGTACTATTAGTTTTGCGCCCAGGTTTTGGGCACGCTCTAGCTATAACGTAAGCCTTATGTCAAAAAAGTTATTTTTAGAATTCTAACACTGCGATTGCATTAAGAACTAGTGTATCTATCATTTCCTATACAACATGTATTTTTTAGTCATGTTTATAAATAGTAATTTGGTCAGAATATGTGAGTGTCAGATAAATATCCGGACGTTGTGGGAAAAAGATGCTACGTTAGCACAATGTATAACCACTGATTTCAGCTCTAAATATGCACATTTTCGAACAAAACATAAGTGTATGTATAACCTGATGTTATAGGACTGTCATCTGATGAAGCTTATCAAGGTTAGTCAAAAATTATATATCTTTTGCTGGTTTGTTACGATCGCTAACTTTTGCTGCTGGTAAATGGCTTGTGTTTCTGGCTATTGTGGTAAGCTAATATAATGCTATATTGTGTTTTCGCTGTAAAACACTTAAAAAATCGGAAATATTGGCTGGAATCACAAGATGCCTGTCTTTCATTTGCAGTACACCATGTATTTTTCAGAAATGTTTTATGATGAGTATTTAGGTATTTGACGTTGGTGTCTGTAATTACTCTGGCTGCTTCGGTGCTATTTCTGACGGTAGCTGTGATGTTAGCTGCAATGTAAAACTGATTTATACCTCAAATATGCACATTTTTCGAACAAAACATAGATTTATTGTGTAACATGTTATAGGACTGTCATCTGATGAAGTTGTTTCTTGGTTAGTTTGGTTGGATCTTGGTTAGTTATGTTGGTTTTGTGCATGCTACCTGTGCTGTGAAAAATGTCTGTCCTTTTTTGTATTTGGTGGTGAGCTAACATAAATATATGTGGTGTTTTCGCTGTAAAACATTTAAAAAATCGGACATGTTGGCTGGATTCACAAGATGTGTATCTTTCATTAGCTGTATTGGACTTGTTAATGTGTGAAAGTTAAATATTTAAAAATAATATATTTTGAATTTCGCGCCCTGCACTTGAAGTGGCTGTTGTCATAAGTGTACCGGCACCGCCCTGCAGCCATAAGAAGATAACAGTCTGATGGCCTTGAGATAGAAGCTGTTTTTCAGTCTCTCGGTCCCTGCTTCGATGCACCTGTACTGCCCTCGCCTTTTGGATGATAGCGGGGTGAACAGGCAGTGGCTCGGGTGGTTGTTGTCCTTGATGATCTTTATGGGCTTCCTGTGACATCGGGTGGTGTAGGTGTCCTGGAGGGCAGGTAGTTTGCCCCCGGTGATGCGTTGTGCAGACCTCACTACCCTCTGGAGAGCCTTACGGTTGTGGGCGGAGCAGTTGCAGTACCAGGCGGGGATACTGCCCGACAGGATGCTCTCGATTGTGCATCTGTAAAAGTTTGTGAGTGCTGTTGGTGACAAGCCGCCTTCTTCACCACGCTGTCTGTGTGTGTGGACCAATTCAGTTTGTCCGTGATGTGTACGCCGAGGAACTTAAAACTTACGACCCTCTCCACTACTGTCCCGTCGATGTGGATAGGGGGGTATTCCCTCTGCTGTTTCCTGAAGTCCACGATCATCTCCTTTGTTTTGTTGACGTTGAGTGTAAGGTTATTTTCCTGAAACCACCTTCCGAGGGCCCTCACCTCCTCCCTGTAGGCCGTCTCGTCGTTTTTGTTTTTGGTAATCAAGCCTACCACTGTAGTGTTGTCTGCAAACTTGATGATTGAGTTGGAGGCGTGCATGGCCACGCAGTCGATGGTGAACAGGGAGTACAGGAGAGAGCTCAGAACGCACCCTTGTGGGGCCCCAGTGTTGAGGATCAGCGGGGTGGAGAAGTTGTTGCCTACCCTCATCACCTGGGGGCGGCCCGTCAGGAAGTCCAGTACCCAGTTGCACAGGGCGAGGTCGTGACCCAGGGTCCCGAGCTTGATGACGAGTTTGGAGGGTACTATGGTGTTAAATGCTGAGCTGTAGTCGATGAACAGCATTCTCACATAGGTATTCCTCTTGTCCAGATGGGTTAGGGCAGTGTGCAGCGTGGTTGCGATTGCGTCGTCTGTGGACGTATTGGGGCGGTAAGAAAATTGGAGTGGGTCTAGGGTGTCAGGTAGGGTGGAGGTAATATGGTCCTTGACTAGTCTCTCAAAGCACTTCATGATGACGGAAGTGAGTGCTACAGGGCGGTAGTCGTTTAGCTCAGTTACCTTAGCTTTCTTGGGAACAGGGACAATGCTGGCCCTCTTGAAGCATGTGGGAACAGTAGACTGGGATAAGGATTGATTGAATTTGTCCGTAAACACACCAGCCAGCTGGTCTGCGCATGCTCTGAGGACGCGGCTGGGGATGCCGTCTGGGCCTGCATTCTTGCGAGGGTTAACACGTTTAAATGTTTTTCTCACGTCGGGTGCAGTGAAGGAGAGCCCGCAGGTTTTGGTAGCAAGCCGTGTCATTGGCGCTGTATTGTCCTCAAAGCGAGCAAAAAAGTTATTTAGTCTGTCTGGGAGCAAGACATCCTGGTCCGCGACGGGGCTGGTTTTCTTTTTGTAATCCGTGATTGACTGTAGACCCTGCCACATACCTCTTGTGTCTGAGCCGTTGAATTGCGAATCTACTTTGTCTCTATACTGACGCTTAGCTTGTTTGATTGCCTTGCGGAGGGAATAGCTACACTGTTTGTATTCGGTCATGTTGAGCAGTGTGTTAAACTTGACAACACTGAGTTGTGAACAAAGCAGTGTCCATTTTTGCATTCTTGGGGGCATTCATGGTTAAGATTTCACCCACAGCGTCAGACACCTACTATGCATTTCTCCACTACACAATGCAGGAGTTCTTTGGTGCCCTTTGGCTCTTACAGAATCCAGACAAAATCCGAGAGGTTCTAGAGAAGTGCCAGACTGAAGAATGGAAACACACAAAACACTTTCCTGTGTGGCCTTCTGAATGAGAGGAATATTAGATTGGTAAACGGTCTAGTTACAGCTCAACAGATCAAGAAGACGTCAGATTGGTTCTTCAAGGAAGTGGTGAACACATTTCTTCCATCTCAAACAAACCAAGATCATGAAGAAGGTGGTGCTCCTGAGATTGAGATAGATGTTCTGTTTGTGTCAGTGCTTGTATGAATATCAGTCTTCTGAGGCCTGTCTGCTTCTCCTGGACAAACTGGACTATCATCTAGACCTGAGTGGAGAACATCTTGATCCTCACCAGTGCTGTGCAGTCTCATGTCTTTTAACTTATGTCTTATCTCTTATGTGACCAGTGACCAGTCAGTCGGCAGAGAGAAAGGTTGACTTGGACCTGAACGGCTGCACTGTGTCAGACCAAGGAGTAAGGCAGATACTGGGCTCTCTGAAGAACGTCAGACACCTTGGGTAATATTTGTGTTATCTAATTCACCAGTTTATTTCCAATTAACAAGTAAAAGAAAGAGAAATTGGGATGAAGCAAACCCATCTTTAAAAAATATATCTTATATTCTCTTCCATTCAGATACTGAGTTATAAACACTTCTGTGTCATGCTACTTTGAAATAATCTGTTTAATCTAATTTCTAATCTATTATCTTTTAAAGACCATCCTCTGGTGATTCATCTGACCCCTCAATGTTCTGTCAACTCTGGACAACTTTGCTGAGCAGTGAGGCAGAGATGGACTTCACCACTTTACTTGGTCTCTGTGGAAATGAGTTGCACCTTCCAGTCCAGGGTGAAAGACGAGTGTTTGAGAGAGCAGAAGAAGTGATGAAACAGAGTCAAGAGGGGGTTCATCTCTGTCTACACTGGGATCAGAGAACTGTTCTCAGTGAAGGTCTCAGGGATCAGAGAACTGTTCTCAGTGAAGCTCTCAGCAAGACCATTTTAAATTGTCTACCTAATATCAACAAGCTCGGGTGAGTGTTTCCATAGCCAATATTTACTCAATGTCTTCGTGACTATTACTTTATTTAAGTCAATTGAGAACATATTGTTCTATTTCCAATGACAACCTATCAAAAGGCTAAGACGGACAAATAAGACATTACAACAGCACAACAAGATGGACACACATGACAACAGTATTCAGTCTATTAGAGGCAGCAGTCACATTCTCCCTGCTTCTATCTGAACATAGATATTCTTATGTTTTATGGGTCACAGGTTTACCCCTCTACAGCATCAGAGAGGATCCCCTGAAAAACTGGACACAGAAGAGAAAGCTGTCCTACTAGATTTGTGTCTACAAGCAGCACTATATCACAGAGAAAAGTTCCAGAGAACTGTGAATACACTGCTGTCACTGTTCTCTGTGTATCAAACTGAGAGATATGACATCCTGCTGGATCTGTACTCTCATGTGAAGGGCTATGAGACTCAAACAGGCAGGAGTGTCCTTCCAGCATTACAGCCAGTTTACCAGTCAGCTTCTGCAGTCTGGTCCATAGACCTCTCAAAGAGAAAGGCCTCCCTCCTCCTAGAAGTGCTGAAACTCCAACCAGAGAAGAAACCAGTAGAGCTGAAGGGCTGGTCAGATGAAGAGAGTGAAGTGAGGAGTTTCCTTCAGTGTCTGTCCTACATATCACAGCTGAGGTGAGTTGGATCAGTGCAGTTCAGAGATTGTAGTTGTCTGTCCCTTATAGAGGAAGCTTGTAGATTTCTGCAGTAACTTAATAAACTAAACAGAAACATTCTGTTTGGAAAATATGGGATCTTTGCAGTCAGGATTTTAAAGAACAATTTATGTGGATGATGAGTTTAGAAAGATAGTCATTGTATTTTACCCACCGTAATGTGACCATCAGAAATGCATATCAAGTCTCTCACATATTAATCTATTTGTTGTTCAACTGTTCTTGTAGTTTTGCTCCACCACAGGATCAGAGAAGATCCCCTGAAGAGAGGACAAAGAGAGAGAAGACATTCCTGCTGAATCTGTGTCTTCAAGCAGCTCTCCATGAGAGAGGAACCATACAAACAACTGTAGAGAAAGTGTTGTCACTGTCTGAAGTATATCGCAATCTGAAATATAATTTCCTGCTGGATCTGTACTCACATTTGAAGGACTATGAGACTCAAACTGGCAGGAGTGTCCTTCCAGCATTACAGCCAGTTTTCCAGTCAGCCAGTCCTGCAATCTGGTCCATAGACCTCTCAGAGAGAAAGGCCTCCCTCCTCCTAGAAGTGCTGAAACTCCAACCAGAGAAGAAACCAGTACAGCTGAAGGTCTGGTCAGATGAAGAGAGTGAAGTGAGGAGTTTCCTTCAGTGTCTGTCCTACATCTCACAGCTGAGGTGAGTTGGTTTTCATAGTAATGTTTTCTCATGTTTATGATGTAACAATACTCTAATAATGTCTACATGTTTCAACATGTTAATTTTGTCTCTTGTTTGTCCTCAGTTCAGTATTAACTAATGTCTGAGTTTTGTTATTTATTAGTTAAAATTGATTGTGTACACATCACACAGTGTCAGATTGTCTGAATAAGCTGTTACTGTCCTTGTGGCAGCTTTAATCCGTGGTGGTCTGAACACTCAAAGCGGATCAAGTTCCTGATGGATCTCCTGTCTCAAGCAGCAAAGTGGGAGGAGCAGACAGGAGAGAAGAAACTGAAGCTGGTATCATCAGTGTGTACTTACAGAAACTTTCCTTTTCTCAATGGAGACACTTCTAAACAGAGTGAATTCCTGCTGGATCTGTACTCACATGTGAAGGACTATAAGACTCAAACAGGCAGGAGTGTCCTTCCAGCATTACAGCCAGTTTACCAGTCAGCCAGTCCTGCAGTCTGGTCCATAGACCTCTCAGAGAGAAAGGCCTCCCTCCTCCTAGAAGTGCTGAAACTCCAACCAGAGAAGAAACCAGTAGAGTTGAAGGGCTGGTCAGATGAAGAGAGTGAAGTGAGGAGTTTCCTTCAGTGTCTGCCCTACATCTCACAGCTGAGGTGAGTTGGTTTTCATAGTAATGTTTTCTCATGTTTATGATGTAACAATACTCTAATAATGTCTACATGTTTCAACATGTTAATTTTGTCTCTTGTTTGTCCTCAGTTCAGTATTAACTAATGTCTGGGTTTTGTTATTTATTAGTTAAAATTGATTGTGTACACATCACACAGTGTCAGATTGTCTGGATCAGCTGTTACTGTCCTTGTTGCAGTTTCTATCCAGACTGGTCTGATCCCTCAAAGCTGATCAAGTTCCTGGTGGATCTCCTGTCTCAAGCAGCAGAGTGGGAGGAGCAGACAAGAGAGAAGACACTGAAGCTGGTATCATCAGTGTGTACTTCCAGCACCTTTCCTTTTGCCTATGGAGACACTTCTAAACACAGTGATTTCCTGCTGGATCTGTACTCGCATGTGAAGGACTATGAGACTCAAACAGGCAGGAGTGTCCTTCCAGCATTACAGCCAGTTTACCAGTCAGCCAATCCTGCAGTCTGGTCCATAGACCTCTCAGAGAGAAAGGCCTCCCTCCTCCTAGAAGTGCTGAAACTCCAACCAGAGAAGAAACCAGTAGAGCTGAAGGGCTGGTCAGATGAAGAGAGTGAAGTGAGGAGTTTCCTTCAGTGTCTGCCCTACACCTCACAGCTGATGTGAGTCTGAACATGTGTGGTGATTAGTGATTATGTGATGCAAATGGTAATTATCTTGTAGAAACATTTGACATATAAAACTTCAAGTGTTGGTGAATCTGGTTTTCATAATGATGTTTTCTCATGTTTATGATCTAATAATATCTACATGTTTCATTATGTTAATTTTGTCCCTTGTTTGTCCTCAGTTCAGTATTAACTAATGTCAGAGTTTTTTATTTACTAGTTAAAATTGATTGTGTACACATCACACAGTGTCAGATTGTCTGGATCAGCTGTTACTGTCCTTGTTGCAGTTTCTGTCCACGGGGGTCTGATCCCTCAAAGCGGATCAAGTTCCTAGTGGATCTCCTATCTCAAGCAGCAGAGTGGGAGGAGCAGACAGGAGAGAAGACACTGAAGCTGGTATCATCAGTGTGTACTTCCAGCACCTTTCCTTTTCCCTATGGACACAATTCTAAACACAGTGATTTCCTGCTGGATCTGTACTCACATTTGAAGGACTATGAGACTCAAACAGGCAGGAGTGTCTTTCCAGCATTACAGACAGTTTACCAGTCAGCCAATCCTGCAGTCTGGTCCATAGACCTCTCAAAAAGAAATGCCTCCCTCCTCCTAGAAGTGCTGAAACTCCAACCAGAGAAGAAACCAGTAGAGCTGAAGGGCTGGTCAGATGAAGAGAGTGAAGTGAGGAATTTCCTTCAGTGTCTGCCCTACATCTCACAGCTGAGGTGAGTCTGAACATGTGTGGTGGTTAGTGATTATGTGATGCTAGTGGTTATTATCTTGTAGAAACATTTGACATATAAAACTTCAAGTGTTGGTAAATCTTGTAGCAGTATTGTTAGAGAGGGGTAAAGGTAAAGATTTTGTTGGGGCGCCAGGCAGGTATTAACCCTGCAGAAAGGAAAAGAGTAGGATAGAGAGAGACCCACTACCAGACACACACACATCAGCAGAAGAGACTGTCTAGAGTGTAGCCTGTTAGCCAGATAGCCAGTGGAGAGAAAAGATAAGACACACCATATAAAACACCCATCACAGCACAGGGGTAACCCCACCAATAATACCTCATACAATAATGATGGCAGAGCAATTTAACGGCAACTTCATAGAAACAATTTACAAGAAAGAAGCCAGTCATCAACATTAGAGGATTTGCAGTATTCTGTATTACCTCCCAGTGGAGGAGTGCAGAGGGTATGCATGGTGGAGGGTCATAGACAAACAAAGGCCTTAAAATGTCCACAATGTTCTGGGCCACATGTTATTAGTACCACATCAATACAGTACAGATATGGAAGAGAGAGATGGGGGAAGAGAGAGAGGGACGAGAGAGGGAGAGAGAGGGAAGAGAATGAGAGAGGGGGAAGAGAGGGAGAGCGATGGGGAAGAGGGAAGCGAGAGGGGGGGAGAGAAGAAGGAGAGAGGGAAGAGATTGAGAAGGAGAAGAGATGGTGCAAGAGAGACAGGGAAGAGAGAGAGGGGAAGAGAGGGAGAGAGATGGGAAGAGAGAGAGAGAGAGAGGGAAGAGGGGAAGAGAGGCAGATAGAGAGGGGAAGGGAGAGAGCGGGAGAGAGGGGAAGAGAGGGAGAGAGACAGGGGAAGAGAGAGAGGGGAAGGAGAGAGAGGGAGAGAGACAGGGGAAGAGAGAGAGCGGAAGGAGAACGAGGGGAAGGAGAGAGAGGGGAAGGAGAGAGGAAAGAGAGAGTGGGAAGTGGAAAGAGAGAGGGAGGAGAGAAAGAGGGAGATGGAAGAGAGAGAGAGGGGGAGGGAAAATACAGAGGGAGAGAAGGAAGAGTGAAAGAGGGAGAGAGGGAAAGGGGAGAGAAAAGAGAGAAGAGAGAGGGAGGGAGAGAGGGAAGAGAGAGGAGCGAAAGAGGGAGAGAGGGAAGAGGGAGATAAGGGAGAGAGGGAGAGAGAGGGGAAGATAGAGAGAGAGGGGAAAGAGAGGGAGAGAGGGGATGAGAGGGAGAGAGAGAGAGGGGAAGAGAGAGAGAGGGAGAGAGAGGGGAAGAGAGAGAGAGGTAGAGAGAGGGGAAGGAGAGAGGAAAGAGAGAGAGAGGGGGAAGAGGGAGAGAGAGAAAAGACAGAGGGAGAGAGGGAAAGAGGGAGAAAGAGAAGAGAGTGAGAGGGGGAAGAGGGAGAGAGAAGAGGGAAGAGAGGGAGAGAGGGATGTCAACAGTCTTCAGAAAGTTATTTGAGGCTTCAATTGTTGAAGAAGAGCTGTTTAAACAAGTGGAGGCCAATGAGTTGTTTACTGCGCGGTCACGCGGGCGAGCCGTTCCTGCTTTTTCCTCTGTAATTAATTGTCCGGTTGAAAAATTAATGAAGACTTATTATAAAAATACCCTAAGGATTGATTGTAAACATCGTTTGACATGTTTCTACGAACTGTAATGGAACTTTTTTGACCTTTAAACTGGATTTGGCGCTCGCGCATTGTGCACATGGAATAGTGAACTAAAGGTGTGAACAAAATGGAGGTTTTTGGACATAAAGATGGACTTTATCGAACAAAACAAACATTTCTTGTGGAAGTGGGAGTTCTGGGAGTGCATTCCGACGAAGATCAGTAAAGGTAAGAGAATATTTATAACGCAATTTCTGACTTTTGTTGACTCCAAACTGTATAGCTTTGATGCCTGAGTGCTGTACTCAGAATATTGAACAATGTGCTTTCGCCGTAAAGCTGTTTTGAAATCTGACAAAGCGTTTGCATAAGAACAAGTTTATCTTTAATTCCATGTAAAAACTTTTATCAACGTTTATGCTGTGTATTTCTGTAAATTGATGTGGCTGTCTGCAAATTCACCGGAGGTTTTTCGTTATTTCTGAACATGGCGCCAATGTAAACTGAGGTATTTGGATATAAATATGAACTTTGTCATGACGTTGCCGTCTTTGGGTACAGCAAGCCCCATCCCCCTCTTCCTGCCTCCTACAACTAGGCTGCTGTGGTCAGAGAGGTTGTAAATTCCTCAAAGAGATTATCTCCTCATGGCCACAGTATAGAGACAATTTGAATTTTCATAGAGAACAAAGGAATTTCTTCCACCTCACAGAACTTGAGGTCCGAACAACATTTATGTTCCGGAGAAGGTATAAAAGATCGGTGAAGAATCCAGCTACAAACTGGTCTGTTTGTTACAATTTGGTGAAGCTCATGGGAGACGGTGCGGACACATTACCATAACGCTGTTTATATAATAGCCTCAGAGATGAGGTTTACTTTTGTTGTATATGATGTTGTATATGATGAATGAGTGAGGATGATACTGTTTGTAAAATTATGTAATGTGATTTTGGACTGTTTAACTTTTACTTGGTACTCATCCCGGATCCGGGAGCACCCCCCACAGTAAAAAAGCTGACTAGCATAGCCTAGCATAGCGTCACAAGTAAATACAAGCATCTAAATATCATTAAATCACAAGTCCAAGACACCAGATGAAAGATACAGATCTTGTGAATCCAGGCATCATTTCTGATTTTTAAAATGTTTTACAGGGAAGACACAATATGTAAATCTATTAGCTAACCTCGTTAGCAAAAGACACCACTTTTTTTACTCCACCAGTTTTTTACTCCATCAGTAGCTATCACTAATTCGACTAAATAAAGATATATATAGCCACTAACCAAGAAACAACTTCATAAGATGACAGTCTGATAACATATTTATGGTATAGCATATGTTTTTTCGAAAAATGTGCATTTTTCAGGTATAAATCACAGTTCTACATTGCAGCTGCAATCTGAAATAGCGTTGGAAGCAGCCGGAATAATTACAGAGACCGACGTCAATTACCAAAATACTCATCCTAAAACATTTCTGAAAAATACACAGCCTACAGCAATTGAAAGACACAGATCTTGTGAATCCAGACAATATTTCAGATTTTCTAAGTGTTTTACAGGGAAGACACAATATGTAAATCTATTAGCTAACCACGATAGCAAAAGACACAACTTTTTTTCTCCACCATTTTTTTCCTGCATCAGTAGCTATCACTAATTTGACTAAATAAAGATATATATAGCCACTAACCAAGAAACAACTTCATAAGATGACAGTCTGATAACATATTTATGGTATAGCATAGGTTTTTTTTGAAAAATGTGCATTTTTCAGGTATAAATCACAGTTCTACATTGCAGCTGCAATCTGAAATAGTGCCGAAGCTGCCAGAACAATTACAGAGACCAACGTCAAATAACTAATTACTCATCTTAAAACATTTCTGAAAAATACACAGCCTACAGCAAATGAAAGCCCAACATCTTGTGAATCCAGCCAATATGTTTGATTTTTTATGTGTTTTACAGCGAAAACACAATATAGCATTATATGAGCGTACCACAATAGCCAGAATCACAACCGCATTTACCAGCAGTAAATGTTAGCGATCGTAACAACCCAACAAAAGATATATAATTTTACTAACCTTGATATACTTCATCAGATGACAGTCCTGTAACATCATATTACACAATGCATATAGCTTTTGTTCGAAAATGTGCATATTTAGCAGCACAAAACGTGGTTATACTATGTAATCTGTAAAAACATGGCATGCATTCTGGCCGGCGCCATCTTGGAGAAGCGCCTATTCTAATAAAAAAACTATTCATAAACTTGACTAAAAAATATAAGTTGGACACCAATTGAAAGATAAATTAGTTCTTAATGCAATCGCTGATTTACATTTTTAAAATTAACCTTACTGCGCGAGACAGGGTGCGCCAAAGCGAAGCTACCCCCAAAAAAGTAGCAGCTTATGCGTTTAACATTTTTCAACAGAACAACGATTTATCAGCATAAATAGTTCTTACTATTAGCTGAGCTTCCATCAGAATCTTGGGCAATGTGTCCTTTCTCCGGTCTAATCGTCTTTTGGTCGAAAGATGTCCTCTTGTCCTGTCGAAATGGCCACTAACGTTCGGCATGTACCGGAAACGTGTCCAACTCTTGAAAGTGCGTCACAAAGAAATGCCAGAAAATCGCAATAAACTGCTATAAACTGCTATAAGTCGGTTTAAATTAACTACCTTATGATGTCTTTAACCTTTACCTGGTACTCATCCCGGATCCGGGAGCACCCCCCACTCCCCCCCCACTGAGTAGCATAGCTAGCATACCGTCACAAGTAAATTGTAGCATCTAAATATCATTAAATCACAAGTCCAAGACACCAGATGAAAGATACAGATCTTGTGAATCCAGGCATCATTTCTGATTTTTAAAATGTTTTACAGGGAAGACACAATATGTAAATCTATTAGCTAACCACGTTAGCAAAAGACACAATTTTTTTACTCCAACAGTTTTTTCCTGCGTCAGTAGCTATCACTAATTTGACTAAATAAAGCTATATATAGCCACTAACCAAGAAACAACTTCATAAGATGACAGTCTGATAACATATTTATGGTATAGCATAGGTTTTTTTTGAGAAATGTGCATTTTTCAGGTATAAATCACAGTTCTACATTGCAGCTGCAATCTGAAATAGTGCCGAAGCAGCCAGAACAATTACAGAGACCAACGTCATATAACTAATTACTCATCTTAAAACATTTCAGAAAAATACACAGCGTACAGATATTGAAAGCCCAACATCTGGTGAATCCAAACAATATTTCAGATTTATTAAATGTTTTATAGCGAAAACAAAATGTATCGCTAAATTAGCATAGCCACGCCAGCCAGAACCAGCTGGGCGCCCACGACCAGTTCACATGCACGACAGATATATGAAATAACATCGTAAATTGGGTCTTACTTTTGCTGATCTTTCATCAGAATGTTGATCAAGGTGTCCTTTGTCCAGATGAGTCCTTGTTTCGATTCAGAATGGCAACTTTCCCACTTCATTTAGCATTGGTACTGGTCGAGTGGCACGGATCTCTCAAACGAAAATAAAATCAGAGAACGGAACACCGCAAAACTCCCGAAAAAATTCAAATAATCTGATTAAACTATATTGAAAAAACATACATTACGATGATATGGTCACATGTATCAAACAAAATTCGAGACGGAGATAGTTTTCATCCGTAACGGCAGCAAAACAGTAGACAATCGCACCTCCAAATAGCGCGAATCAGAGAACCGGAAGTTGTCGGTCACGCCAAAGAAATAGGTCTTATTTCACGTCAGAACAAGATAAACAAAAAATTTCTCCTCTGACGTCCTCTTGACCCCCAGAGGAAGGCGAATGAAGTGTGTTTCGGGTCATAGGTGGCGTGACCATATATAGGCAGAGCGTTGAAGCGAGCATAGACATCTTGCATTCTACTTCTTGGTCAGGGAAAGTGCTGTCAAATGACTTCTGTTTCACTCAGAGACAAAATTGAAACGGTTTTAGAAACTAGAGATTGTTTTCTATCCAATGGTATTAATTATATGCATATAGTAAGAGCAATAATTGAATAAGAGGCAGTTTAATCTGTAGAGCAAATTATGCTAATGCGAAAACAGCACCCCCTATAGTGGCAAGATTAACACCTATAACGAGTAAAAACATGACCGGAGATATATTACTGGCTAAACCAAAGCTTGGAAGGAGGCCAGTCCGACGTACATCGTGCGCCAAGCGCAGAGCTGAAAAGAAAGGTACTTCCGCTCCAGGCTCTAATATAACCTCCCAGATTGCGCAATCGACCCCATTCAAATTGTCACCACTTACTGACATCTAGAGGAAGGCGTAGGCAGTGTTTGTAGCCCCACAGCATTCACAGGGACTTATAAAACTGACCT
Source organism: Salvelinus namaycush (assembly GCF_016432855.1). Taxonomy (NCBI): domain Eukaryota; kingdom Metazoa; phylum Chordata; class Actinopteri; order Salmoniformes; family Salmonidae; genus Salvelinus; species Salvelinus namaycush. The sequence continues at coordinate 181,892 of NW_024061497.1, forward strand.
GGGAACAGAGGCCAAGAGTTCTGAAATCTCACTCCCTGGCAGGAAAAGTGCTGCAGAATGGGCTCTGTTTCACCCACATACATAATTCAAACGGTTTTAGAAACTAGAGATTGTTTTCTATCCAATAGTAATAATAATATGCATATTGTACAAGCAAGAATTGAGTACGACGCAGTTTAATTTGGAAATGTAAAAAAAAATGAAATGCTAACAGTACCCCCTATTGACAAAAGTTAATGAAGGAAACTCCAATTCCCTTTTGAGTTTAACTAAATCAGAGGACCGCCCATGAACCCAGTTAGGGTCAGGCATCCTGGGACAGCCCCTTTTCTGCAATTCCGAATAAAACCCCAACTTTGAGAGATTCTCAGTAGACCATGTTTTTCTCCATTACGAGAGAGAGGACAAAGGTTGCAGACCATTGCTGAATCTTTTAACCTGTTGAGGACAGAGGGCGCTATTTTCACTTTGGGGGAAAATCGTGCCCAATTTAAACGGCCTCGTACTCAATTCTTGCTCGTACAATATGCATATTATTATTACTATTGGATAGAAAACACTCTCTAGTTTCTAAAACCGTTTGAATTATATCTGTGAGTAAAACAGAACTAATTTTGCAGCAAACTTCCTGATCAGGAAGTGGAAAATCTGAAAACGATGCTCTGTTCTAGGGCCTGCCTATAAATGGGCTTGATACGTATTAGTATACATGCACGTCATACACCTTCCACTAGATGTCAATAGGCAGTGAGAGAAGAAATGGAGTGTTTATCTTGGTCTGAGGTGGAATAAAAGCTCTTGGCATGACGTGACACCCATTTCCTGTTTCCTGGAACGCGCGAGAAGGGACCTGGTATTGCCTTCTGGAAAGCTGTCGTTATAGACCGCTAATATCTCCGGCTTTGATTTTATTTGATAAATGTGACAATATCATCGTAAAGTATGTTTTTTCAATATAGTTTTATTAGATTATTGAAATTTATTCGGGATGTTAGGCGTGTTGCTTTGTCTGCGTATGTTCAGGAAGGAGAGCTTCGCGCCACTTTGCTAGCTTTCCGTGCTAATTGACTGGAGAAGAGGACATTCTAAATCCAAACAACGATTGTTCTGGACAAAGGACCCCTTGTACAACATTCTGATGGAAGATCATCAAAAGTAGGACCCATTTTATGATGCTATTTCATATATCTGTCGAACATGTGAACTAGTAGTTTGCGCCCAGATTTTGGGCACGCTCTCGCCATAATGTAAACTGCATGTCGTAATGAAGTTATTTTTAGAATTCTAACACGGCGATTGCATTAACCTGTCTAGCCCCAGCGTTCCGCTAGCGGAACTCCTCCCACATTCCACTGAAAAGGCAGAGCGCGAAATTCAACAAATATTTTTTTGAAATATTTAACTCTCACACATTAACAAGTCCAATACAGCAAATGAAAGATAAACATCTTGTGAATCCAGTCAACATGTCCGATTTTTAAAATGTTTTACAGCCAAAAAAGCACAGACATTTCTTTCACAGCACAGGTAGCTTGCAGAAAACCAACCAAACTAACCAAGAACCAACCAAACTAACCAAGAAACAACTTCATGAGATGACAGTCTTATAACATGTTACACAATAAATCTATGTTTTGTTCGAAAAATTTGCATATTTGAGCTATAAATCAGTTTTACATTGCAGCTACCATCACAGCTACCGTCAACAATAGGACCGAAGCAGCCAGAGTAATTATAGAGACCAACGTGGAATACCTAAATACTCATCATAAAACATTTCTTAAAAATACATGGTGTACAGCAAATGAAAGACAAGCATCTTGTGAATCCAGCCAATATTTCCGATTTCTTAAGTGTTTTACAGCGAAAACACAATATAGCATTATATTAGCTTACCACAATAGCCAGAAACACAAGCCATTTACCAGCAGCAAAAGTTAGCGATCGTAACAAACCAGCAAAAGATATATAATTTTTGACTAACCTTGATAAGCTTCATCAGATGACAGTCCTATAACATCAGGTTATACATACACTTATGTTTTGTTCGAAAATGTGCATATTTAGAGCTGAAATCCGTGGTTATACATTGTGCTAACGTAGCATCTTTTTCCCACAACGTCCGGATATTTTTCTGACACTCACATATTCTGACCAAATAACTATTCATAAACATTACTAAAAAATACATGTTGTATAGGAAATGATAGATACACTAGTTCTTAACTGACTTGCCTAGTTAAATAAAGTTAAAATAAAAACAGGTGTTATTCTCTCATTTTCCACAATAGAAGCCTCAAACAACGTTCTAAATACTGTTGCCATCTGCTGGAAGCCTTGGGAAGTGCAATCTGACCCCATAGACACAGCATATTAGTAAGGCATTCACTTATAAAACTACAACCCTCAAAATCTCCCACTTCCTGGTTGGATTTTTCTCAGGTTTTTGCCTGCCATATGAGTTCTATTATACTCACAGACATTATTTTAACAGTTTTGGAAACTTTAGAGTGGTTTCTATCCAAATATATTACTTATATGCATATCCTAGATTCTGGGCCTGATTAACAAGTAGTTTACTTTGGGCATTCATCCAAGCTACTCAATACTGCCCCCCCCCCCTTCCCAAAGAAGTTAACTGCCTTGTTCAGGGGCAGAACGACAGATTTTTACCTTGTCAGCTCGGAGATCCGATCTTGCAACCTTTAAGTTACGTTCCAAAGCTCTAACCACTAGTTAGCGTCTGCAGCAACGCACCCTGTCAAACTGCCGCGCCTCCCAGAGAGTGGGAAGAGTAAGAGAGAGAGAGAGAGAGAGGGAAAAGAGAGAGAGGGAAGAGAAAAAGAGAGAGAGCGAGAGAGAGAGAGGAAAGAGAAAAAGAGGGAGGGAAGAGAAAGAGAAAGGGGGAAGAGAAATAGGGAGGGGGAAGAGAGAGGAGAGGGAAGAGAAAGGGAAGAGAGGGAAGAGAAAGAGAGAGGGGGGAGAAAGAGAGAGTGGTAAGAGAAAGAGGGAAGAGGGAAGAGGGAATATAAACAAGAGTTCTGCAGCATCACCACTATCAAACTGCCCCCCAGAGAGTCTCCTTTCTGACTGCTGGTGCAAAGTGGCAGCACACGGTGAAGGCTCCGTATAAAACTACACATGTTGGTGAATCTGGTAACATTTATCAGCCCATTTCCTGACATAATTAATGTTGCATTACTATATGTCACAGATTGTGAATGTCTTTAAAATGAAATACTTTAACATAGAACCAAAGTGCATTACGTAAATGTATAACTACTTCATATATCTTTAACTATGACTGGTTTCATGTGTTTATCCATGTCTGAATCAGTTTTTACTGTCCTTGTTGCAGTTTCTATCCATTGAGGTCTGATACCTCAAAGCAGATCAAGTTCCTGGTGGATCTCCTGTCTCAAGCAGCAGAGTGGGAGGAGCAGACAGGAGAGAAGACACTGAAGCTGGTATCATCAGTGTGGACTTACAGCACCTTTCCTTTTCTCGATGGAGACATTTCTAGACGGAGTGTTTTCCTGCTGGATCTGTACTCATATGTGAAGGACTATGAGACTCAAACAGGCAGGAGTGTTCTTCCAGCATTACAGCCAGTTTACCAGTCAGCTCCTGCAGTCTGGTCCATAGACCTCTCAGAGAGAAAGGCCTCCCTCCTCCTAGAAGTGCTGAAACTCCATCCAGAGAAGAAACCAGTAGAGCTGAAGGGCTGGTCAGATGAAGAAAGTGAAGTGAGGAGTTTCCTTCAGTGTCTGCCCTACATCTCACAGCTGAGGTGAGTCTGAAGATGTGTGGTGGTTAGTGATTATGTGATGCTAGTGGTTATTATCTTGTAGAAACATTTGACATATAAAACTTCAAGTGTTGGTAAATCTTGTAGTGGTATTGTTAGAGAGGGGTAAAGGTAAAGATTTTGTTGGGGCGCCAGGCAGGTATTAACCCTGCAGAAAGGAAAAGAGTAGGATAGAGAGAGACCCACTACCAGACACACACACATCAGCAGAAGAGACTATCTAGAGTGTAGCCTGTTAGCCAGATAGCCAGTGGAGAGAAAAGATAAGACACACCATATAAAACACCCATCACAGCACAGGGGTAACCCCACCAGTAATACCTCATACAATAATGATGGCAGAGCAATTTAACGACAACTTCATAGAAACAATTTACAAGAAAGAACCCAGTCATCAACATGAGAGGATTTGCAGTATTCTGTATTACCTCCCAGTGGAGGAGTGCAGAGGGTATGAATGGTGGGGGGTCATAGACAAACAAAGGCCTTAAAATGTCCACAATCTTCTGGGCCACATGTAATTAGTACCACACCAATACAGTTCAAATAACAAGACACAATAAACTGGCAAGCAACCTCCCTTTAACTAAAATGTCAACCCAAAAACGTCTGGCAGGACAATAATAGTCCAGCCACGCTGAACCTCAAAGGAAAGAGCATTGAAAACAATAATAAAGTCTGCTGCAGTGTAAAGCACTGGAGAGAGAGAGGGAAGAGCGTCTGCTAAATGACTTAAATGTAAATGTAAATGTAAGAGAGAGAGAGAGAGGGGGGAGAGAGTGAGGGAAGAGAGAGAGAGGGAAGAGACATGGAGAGAGGGGGAAGAGAGAGAGAGTAAGAGAGAGAGGGAAGAGAGAGAGGGAAGAGAGAGAGAGAGAGAAGGAAGAGAGAGGAGGGAAAGGGGAGAGAGAGAGGGGGAGAGGGGAGAGAGAGAGAGGGCAAGGGGGGAGAGAGAGAAAGAGAGAGAAGAGAAAAGCGAGAGAGGCAAGATAAAAATAGAGAGAGGTGAGAGAGACAGAGGGAAGTGCGAGAGAGGGGGAAGAGAGAGAGAGAGAGAGAGAGGGAAGCGAGAGAGAGGGGGAAGAGAGAGAGAGAGGGAAGCGAGAGAGAGAGAGGGAAGAGAGGGGGAAGAGAGAGAGGGAAGAGAGGGGGAAGAGAGAGAGAGAGAGGGAAGAGGTAGAGGGACAAGAGGGAAGAGAGGGAAGAGAGAGAGTGGAGCGAGAGAGGGAAGAGGTAGAGGGACAAGAGGGAGAGAGAGGGAAGAGAGGAAGAGGGAAGAGAGGGAAGAGAGAGATTGAAAGAAAGGGTTCAGAGGAAGAGAGCAAGAGGAGAGAGAAGAGAGGGACGAGGGAAAATAAACCAGAGTTGTTTAGCATCACCACTATCAAACTGCCCCCCAGAGAGTCTCCTTTCTGACTGCTGATGCAAAGTGGCAGCACACGGTGAAGGCTCCGTATAAAACTACACATGTTGATAAATCTGGGAACATTTATCAGCCCATTTCCTGACATAACTAATGTTGCATTACTAAATGTCACAGATAAATCATGTGAATGTCTCTAAAATTTAATACATTAAACTTTTAACGAGTCACCAACCCGGATCCGGGATCACCCCCCACCCCCCCCACACTGATTAGCATAGCTAGCATAGCGTCACAATTAAATAGTAGCATCTAAATATCATTAAATCACAAGTCCAAGACACCAGATGAAAGATACAGATCTTGTGAATAACCCCATCATTTCTGTTTTTTAAAATGTTTTACAGGGAAGACACAATATGTAAATCTATTAGCTAACCACGTTAGCAAAATACACCATTTTTCCTTTGTCCACCATTTTCTCTCCACCAGTAGCTATCACCAATTCGGCTAAACTAAGATATTGATAGCCACTAACCAAGAAAAAACCTCCTCAGATGACAGTCTGATAACATATTTATGGTATAGGATAGGTTTTGTTAGAAAAATGTGCATATTTCAGGTAGAAATCACAGTTTACAATTGCACCCACAGAATTACTAGAGAGAGCAACGTGTATGACCAATTTACTCATCATAAAACAGTTCATAAAAATAGACAAAGCATAGCAATGGAAAGACACAGATCTTGTGATTTCAGACAATATTTCAGATCTTCTAAGCGTTTTACAGCGAAAACACAATAAATCGATAAGTTAGCACACCACATGTGCAAACAATACCAGAGCATCAATTCAAGCCAAAGAGAGCGTAACGTAATCATCGCCAAAAGATATTAATTTTTTCACTAACCTTCTCAGAATTCTTCCGTTGATACTCCTGTAACATCATATTACAACATACATATATTGTTTGTTCGAAAATGTGCATATTTAGCCATAAAAAACCGTGGTTATACAATGAAGATGGTAGCAAAACCAGCATGGAAAAGTCGGTCGCCATCTTTCAGAGTGATCTAGTTTAATCAATAGCTAATCATATACTTGACTAAAAAATACAGGGTTGACAGGAATCGAAAGACAAATTTGTTCTTAATGCAATCGCTGATTTACATTTCTAAAATTATCCTTACTGTGCAATACAGGGTTCGCCAAGCGAAGGGATAGAAAACAAGATGGCGAAATATGCGTTTCAAATATTTCGACAGAACAACGATTTATCATATTAAATATTACTTACTATGAGGTGATTTTCCATCAGATTCTTGGGCAATGTATTCTTTCTTGGGTCTAATCTTCTTTTGGTCGAAAGATGTCCTTTGTCCGTCGAAATGCCCGCTAACGTTCGACCGGGACCCCGAAATGTGCCCGGGGCTTCAAAGTGTACCACAAAGAAAATACCTCAAAATCGCACTAAACGGATATAAATTGCTATAAAACGGTTTAAATTAACTACCTTATGATGTTTCTAACTCCTATATCGAATTAAATTACAGACGGATACATTTTACGTTGATAACCGAGCCTTTGAAAATGGCATCCGGAGGTGTCTTCCTGCGTAAAGGCGAGCGTCGAAAGGGGGGCTACCCTCACTCCTTGGTCCTTTATAACCTCTGAGAGCTACGCAGAAGGCCCATTCCACTTCTCATTGGTTACTGACATCCAGGGGAAGGCGGGTGCAGTTCGTGTCGTTCCATAGGATATACAGAGACTTTAAAAACTGATCTGAAACCAGAGCTTCGCTCTCAGACCTTTCACTGTCTGTCATGGATTTCGCTGTAGAAAGAGTTCTGGGTCACCCAGAGACATAATTCCAACGTTGTATGAAACTAGAAAGTGTTTTCTATCCAATAGAATTAATAATATGCATATTGTACGAGCAAGAATTGAGTACTAGGCAGTTTAATTTGGAGACGACAATATGCTAATTCGGAACAGCACCCCCTATAGTCGCAAGAAGTTAACATATAACCAAATCACATTATGTGAATGTATAACTACTTCATATATCTTTAACTATGAATGGTTTCATGTGTTCATCCATGTCTGAATCAGCTGTTACTGTCCTTGTTGCAGTTTCTGTCCACGGAGGTCTGATCCCTCAAAGCAGATCAAGTTCCTGGTGGATCTCCTGTCTCAAGCAGCAGAGTGGGAGGAGCAGACAGGAGAGAAGACACTGAAGCTGGTATCATATGTGTGTACTTATAGAGACTTTCCTTTTCTCAACGGAGACACTTCTAAACAGAGTGATTTCCTGCTGGATCTGTACTCACATGTGAAGGACTATGAGATTCAAACAGGCAGGAGTGTCCTTCCAGCATTACAGACAGTTTACCAGTCAGACAATCCTGCAGTCTGGTCCATAGACCTCTCAGAGAGAAAGGCCTCCCTCCTCCTAGAAGTGCTGAAACTCCAACCAGAGAAGAAACCAGTAGAGCTGAAGGGCTGGTCAGATGAAGAGAGTGAAGTGAGGAGTTTCCTTCAGTGTCTGCCCTACACCTCACAGCTGAGGTGAGTCTGAACATGTGTGGTGGTTAGTGATCATGTGATGCTAGTGGTTATTATCTTGTAGAAACATTTGACATATAAATCGTCAAGTGTTGGTAAATCTTGTAGCAGTATTGTTAGAGAGGGGTAAAGGTAAAGATTTTGTTGAGGCGCCAGGCAGGTATTAACACTGCAGAAAGGAAAAGATTAGGATAGAGAGAGACCCACTACCAGACACACACACATCAGCAGAAGAGACTGTCTAGAGTGTAGCCTGTTAGCCAGATAGCCAGTGGAGAGAAAAGATAAGACACACCATATAAAACACCCATCACAGCACAGTGGTAACCCCACCAATAATTCCTCATACAATAATGATGGCAGAGCAATTTAACAGCAACTTCATAGAAACAATTTACAAGAAAGAACCCAGTCATCAACATGAGAGGATTTGCAGTATTCTGTATTTCCTCCCAGTGGAGGAGTGCAGAGGGTATGAATGGTGGGGGGTCATAGACAAACAAAGGCCTTAAAATGTCCACAATCTTCTGGGCCACATGTCATTAGTACCACATCAATACAGTTCAAATAACAAGACACAATAAACTGGCAAGCAACCTCCCTTTAACTAAAATGTCAACCCAAATACGTCTTACAGGACAATAATAGTCCAGCCACGCTGAACCTCAAAGGGAAGAGCATTGAAAACAATAATAAAGTCTGCTGCAGTGTAAAGCACTGGAGAGAGACGGGGGGAGAGAGAGAGAAGAGAGAGGGAAGGGAAAGAGAGGGAGAGGGATGATAGAGAAAGGAGAGAGCGAGAGAGAGGGATGAGAGAGAGAGTAAAGACGAAGAGAGACGGAAGACAGAGAGAGAGAAGAGAATGAAGAGGGAGGGAAGAGAGAGGGAAGAGACAAGGAGAGAGAGGGAAGAGGGAAGAGAGAGGAGAGGAAAGAGACAGAGAGAGAGGGAAGAGAAATAGAGAGGGGGAAGAGAGAGGAGAGGAAAGAGACAGAGAGATGGGGAAGAGAAATAGAGAGGGGGAAGAGAGAGGAGAGGGATGAAAAAGGGAAGAGAGGGAAGAGAGGACAAGAGAGGGAAGAGAAAGATAGCGACGGGAGAAAGAGAGAGGGGTGAGAGAGAGAGAGGGAAGAGAGGGAAGAGAGGATGAGAGAGGGAATAGAAAGAGAGAGGGGGGAGAAAGAGAGAGTGGTAAGAGAGAGAGGGAAGAGGGAAAATAAACAAGAGTTCTTCATCATCACACACTATCAATCTGCCACCCAGAGAGTCTCCTTTCTGACTGCTGATGCAAAGTGGCAGCACACGGTGAAGGCTCCGTATAAAACTACACATGTTGGTGAATCTGGGAACATTTATCAGCCCATTTCCTGACATAACTAATGTTGCATTACTAAATGTCACACATAAATAATGTGAATGTCTCTAAAATTAAATACTTTAACATATAACCAAAGCACATCATGTAAATGTATAACTACTTCATATATCTTTAACTATAACTTGTTTCGTGTGTTCATCCATGTCTGAATAAGCTGTTACTGTCCTTGTTGCAGTTTCTGTCCATGGAGGTCTGATCCCTCAAAGCAGATCAAGGTCCTAGTGGATCTCCTGTCTCAAGCAGCAGAGTGGGAGGAGCAGACAGGGGAGAAGACACTGAAGCTGGTATCATCATTGTGTACTTACAGCACCTTTCCTTTTCCCAATGGAGACAATTCTGAACACAGGGATTTCCTGCTGGATCTGTGCTCACATGTGAAGTACTATGAGACTCAAACAGGCAGGAGTGTCCTTCCAGCATTACAGCCAGTTTACCAGTCAGCCAGTCCTGCAGTCTGGTCCATAGACCTCTCAGAGAGAAAGGCCTCCCTCCTCCTAGAAGTGCTGAAACTCCAACCAGAGAAGAAACCAGTAAAGCTGAAGGGCTGGTCAGATGAAGAGAGTGAAGTGAGGAATTTCCTTCAGTGTCTGCCCTACATCTCACAGCTGAGGTGAGTCTGAACATGTGTGGTGGTTAGTGATTATGTGATGCTAGTGGTTATTATCTTGTAAAAACATTTGACATATAAAACTTCAAGTGTTGGTAGATCTTGTAGTGGTTTTGTTAGAGAGGTGAAGGTAAAGATTTTGTTGGGGCGCCAGGCAGGTATTAACCCTGCAGAAAGGAAAAGAGTAGGATAGAGAGTGACCCACTACCAGACACACACACATCAGCAGAAGAGACTGTCTAGAGTGTAGACAGATAGCCAGATAGCCAGGGGAGAGAAAAGATAATCAAATTTATTTTATTAAGCCCTTATTACATCAGCTGATATCTCAAAGTGCTGTACAGAAACCCAGTCTAAAACCCCAAACAGCAAGCAATGCAGGTGTAGAAGCACGGTGGCTAGGAACAACTCCCTAGAAAGGCCAAAACCTAGGAAGAAACCTTGAGAGGAACCAGGCTCTGAGGGGTGGCCAGTCCTCTTCTGGCTGTGCCGGGTGGAGATTATAACAGAACATGGCCAAGATTTTCAAATGTTCATAGATGACCAGCATGGTCAAATAATATTAAACTGGAGCAGCAGCACAGTCAGGTGGACTGGGGACAGCAAGGACTCCTCAGACCAGGTAGTCCTGAGGCATGGTCCTAGGCCGCAGGTCATCAGAGAGAGAGAGAGAGAGAGAGCGAGAGAGCGAGAGAGCGAGAGAGAGAGAGAGAGAGAGAGAGAGAGAGAGAGAGAGAGAGAGAGAGAGAGAGAGAGAGAGAGAGAGAGAGAGAGAGAGGGAGAGAGAGAGAGAGAGAGAGAGAGACTTGACTTTTTGTCTTTCTTTATTGAAACATTCCCATTTCATTTAACACTCACCCCCCCTAAAAATAAAAAAACAAAAATATATCCTGTACTGCATACATGTACCATACTCACCTTTCCATCTACCACATGATACAAACCAACATCACCATACACAAAAACAATACCCTCTCCTACAACCGTATATCCAAAACATCTTCCTCAGCAATACAGACAGCCCCCCCAACACACCATATCTCCTCAAACATCTCCACACATTTGATCAGTTTATAGAACTCAAACTCAACCCTAAGGCGCGCAGAGACCATCCCATTAAACAATAGTAAAGGGTCTGTTATCCCCCCACCTTTGACCCTGTTTCTCCTTGTTAGCCAAATAGCTAATTTTGCCTGAGCAAACAGAAAATTCAACAAAAACATTTTTCTTTCTCCTTACTCGAATACCTGTATCCCATTATAAACATCCCAACAGCAAAAACCACCCCCAACCTCTCACACAGACATTCCAACAGAGAGATTAATGGCATTAACCTGGTGCACACAGAAAACACATGAATCACAGTTTCATTCATTTGACAGAAAGGACACCCCTGCCCAATTCCCGGATCAACCCGTGCCAACCAGCTGTTAGTGGCCAGGGCTCCATGAAGAACCTTCCACTGGAGGTCCCCTGACCTCTTTGGTACTGGGGGTTTGTAGAGCGCCCTCCATCTGAAACCCACCATACTCTCCGCCCCACATACGCCCTGCCACTGATGTGCCTTCACTCCTGTTAGGCTTCTAATGTTCCTAACCTTAACGCAGAGGTTGTAGAGAGCTTTACCTCCCACCCCCTCAAACTCCCCCAGGCTCGGAGTGTTAAAAACGAACAAGTCCTCCAGACCCCCTTGCCAGTCTCCAGTCTCTGCCGTCACCTGCAGTGGCGGAAACATTGGTGGCCCCTCTCCCTTTGGCCTCTCAAACACCCCCCTTACCTGCTCAGACAGTGCCTCCTGGACCTCCTCCAGGAATCTCTCCAGCAGCCTAAGAGACGTTATTCCTGTTTGTTGAGCCAATACCTCCGGGGTTTTCCACCCCTCCTCTCCCAGCAGTCTCAGGTCACCTAGCCTTTGTACACCCCCTGCCATCAGTTGCCTCTGCAGGGTGGCAGACTGAACCGATCTCAAAGGGATGGCTGGGTTGTGGAAAATAGGCTCCTCCCACACCCACTGCCCAGGCTCCACACCCCCTTCTCGTATGGGCCTTAGCAGCTGCCAGGCCCTCAGCACCGCAGAGTAAAACTCTGAGAGACCTGCTGTACTCAGCCTCTCCAGCTTCATGAGGAACAGCTGCCGGTCCAACCCTAATCCGCCAGCTCTCCTCAGCAGTGCGCATGCTGGTTCCCTCCAGCCAACATCGGTATGGTACAGTAGTCTCTGCACCGCCTTTAACCGGAAAGCAGCCATCCTGCTCTCCAGTTCCACCAGGCCCTGTCCTCCTTCGTGGACGGTCATGTACAACACTGCTGCCTTCAGCCAGTGATGTCCCGACCAAAAGAAGTCCACCAACTTGCGTTGCAGGTCTGCAAGCAGACCGGCGGGGGGGTTGAGGACAGCCAGTTTATGCCACAAGGAAGATGCCACCAGGTTGTTGATTATCAGCACCCTCCCTCTATATGACACTTGGGACAGGAGCCACCTCCACCTGGCCAGTCTTGACACCACTGCCTGTGACAGCCCCTCCCAGTTCTTGCTGACCCACCTCTCCGAGCCCAGGTAAACCCCCAACACTTTAAGCCCTTCACAACCCCACTGCAAACCCCCTGGAAGCAGAGGAGGAGCCCTATCCCCCCATGCCCCACATAACAGAGCTTTGCTCTTTCCCCAGTTTACCTTAGCTGATGAAGCTCCCTCATACACCTTCAGACTGGTCTCTAGTTCCTGCATATCTTGCCCATCCCTGACCATCACAGAAACATCATCTGCATATGCTGAGACTGCTATTCCTGTCACCACACCCATGCCTGTCCAGCACACTCCCCTCAGTCTCCTGCGTAGCAGTCCTAAAAAAGGCTCAATGGCTAGTGTGTACAGCTGCCCAGATAGAGGGCATCCTTGTCTAATGCCCCGTCTCACCCAGACTGGCCTACTGAGCCCCCCTCCCACCTTAACCATACATGACGCCCCAGCATACAACAGCTTCACACAGGTCACAAAGCTCTTCCCAAACCCAAACACAGACATCACATTAAACAGATACTCATGATCCACTCTATCAAAAGCCTTCTCTTGATCTAAAGAGACCAGTCCAAAGTTCACATTAGAACCTCTCGACAAGTCCAACATGTCCCCAATCAAGAACAAGTTGTCCGTGATTGAGCGTCCCGGTACACAATATGTCTGGTCCCTGTGTATTATAGAGTGCAGATGGGACTTCAGTCTGTTAGAGAGGACCTTGGCAAAAATCTTGTAGTCCGCACAGAGTAATGCCACAGGCCTCCAGTTCTTAAGTTCACACAAGTCCCCTTTTTTGGGCAGGAGAGTCAGAGCCGCCCGACGGCAGCTCATCGGCAACTCTCCTACCTCGACGCATTCACGCAACACACAAAAGAAATCCTGTCCAATTGTTCCCCAGAATTTTTTGTAAAACTCCACTGGAAGTCCATCGACCCCGGGTGCACGACCGGGGGACATCTGGGTTACGGCCTCTGCCAGTTCATGTGACAACAGAGGAATGTCCATTTCATCCCTCTGTGCCCGAGAGAGCTTAGGGAGTCCTGCGAACAAGACCTGAGCACACATAGGATCACACCTTTCTGCCCTATACAATTCAGTATAAAACTCCACAGTCCGCTCCCGCATCTCCCCCACCACAGAGGTCACCCGCCCATCAGACAGCCGTAGACAATGCATACCCTTGCCTTTACCGCTCTGTCTTTCCAAACCAAAGAAGAAGGAGCTGGGAGCATCCATCTCCTTGAGCATGGAGAACCTAGCTCTTACAAGTGCTCCCTTTGCTTTAACCTGGAAAAAACTACCCAGGTCCCTACGTAATTCGGCTAAGTTAGCCTGGAGGCCTACATTGCCTTGCCCCACCATCTCTACCTCCATCTCACTAATACACCGCTCTAGTTCCCCCAATACTCTCCTAGCCTCTGAGGATGAGAGAGCTGTGTACTGTTGACAGAAAAGCCGAATTTGCACTTTCCCCACATCCCACCATTGACTCAGAGACTCATACTCCTCTCTTCGCTGCCCCCATCTTTCCCAAAAAGTCTGGAAACCTGAGCAAAAGTGGCATCTTGTAAGAGCTTTACATTGAACTTCCAATAAGATGCCTGCCGGGGCCCTGGTGAAATAGACAGCCGAGCCATGGTTATGTGATGATCCGAAAACCCCACTGGGAGAATGGTAGCGCCCAGCAGCCTATTGCTCTGATTCCTGGACATGTAAAAACGATCAAGTCGAGCTGCACTCACCCTAGCCCCAAAAACCTTCACCCACGTATACTGTCTTGTGTTTGGATGTTTAGTTCTCCAAACATCCACTAGGTCAAACTGATTAATGATGTCCCTTAACACTCCCACTGACACTGAATGAGGCTCTTCCCCATTTCTGTCTTTTGTAAAATCCATTGAACAGTTCCAGTCCCCTCCGACCACCAGCGTCTCCTCAGGTGCTTCCTGTGAGAGTTCCTGTCTAAGACTCCCAAAAAAAAAAAAAACTCTTTCTCTCCCTGTGTTAGGCGCATACACATTTATAAAGACAAAACCCATGTTGTTAATTTCTGCTTTAACAACAAGCAGCCTACCCCTACACACCTCCTTTGAGGAGCAAATTTTTACAGCCAAACCCGGTGCAAAAAGTACTGCCACCCCTGCACTAAGATTTGTCCCATGGCTCAACACACTTGCCCCTTTCCACCAGAGCCCCCAATCTACTTCATTCACCACATCACTATGCGTCTCCTGCAGAAACAACACCTGTACTTTCTGTTGTTTTACATATTCACCCAACACACTCCTCTTTCCCGCATCTCTGGCGCCATTTATATTGAGCGAGCCTACCCGAAGAGTCTCCATAAGAAGTGGGAGAAAAGCCAGCAGAGAAATAGACCAATAGGAGAGCTCAAAAAGCCCCAGTGTCAGTAAGAAATTAAACATTTAAACAGTGTCTGAAGGTAAACCTTTACGCACTGTTGTGACCCACTTCCTCAACCTAAACCGTTTCCTGGGTGAGAGGACACCATGCCCCTCATTTCTCATAGCATGTTGTACTGATCTTACAAACTTTCTAGGATCAGGAAAAAAAGCCTCAAGATTAACTTTTTAAGTCAGGAACCTTGTCAGTTCTCTCAACGTGTACTTAGACCCCTCTGGTTGACTGGCTGTCAGCTCCGGGCCAATTGAAGAGGAGTCTGAAAAGAATAACTCCTCATCCTCTTCCTCAGACTCACTTTCCTCCTCTTCTCTATCTCCCACCCTGACCACCTGCCCTTTCTCTCTGGTTAGGGCCTCACCCACAGCAACAGGCAACATTTCCATTGTGCCTTTGTCCACACCCTTTTTCCTTTTCCTCTTGACACCCTCCTCCTCCCCCCTAATCTCTTACACTTCCCCATTATACTCTCCTCATCCACTAGAATAACCTGACTAGACCCAGTATCATCTGCACCACCCTCCATAGCATGACTAGGGCCAGCCTCAGCTACCCCACCATCCATAGCTTGACTAGACTCAGCCTCTGCTATACCACCATCCATAGCCTGCCTAGACCCAGCACCCTCTACACCACCCTCCATAGCATAACTAGGCCCAGCCTCAGCTACCCCACCATCTCTAGCCTGACTAGACCCAGCCTGTGCTTCCCCACCATCTCTAGCCTGACTAGACCCAGCCTCTGCTTCTCCACCATCTCTAGCCTGACTAGACCCAGCCTCATCTACACCACCATCTCTAGACTGACTAGGCCCAGCCTCTGCTGTCTGCATCTCCTTACCCCCTGCATTTTGACCTCGATTTCCCCCATTTGCGCTTGTACCCTCACCTTGTCTACGGCCTTTGTGTGGGCACGCAAAGCTCTTATGCCCCAAATCCCCACATTCAAAACACCGTAGACTATCTGTGCTGGCAAAACCTGCATAGAGCCCCTCCCCATGTCTCACTTTAAAATGCACATTTAGCTGTTGCTCATTGTTATTCAGAAACATAAACACTTGCCTCCGGAACGAAACAACGTGTTTAACGGCATCTGCCTGAAACCCTGCTGACAGTACACGGAAACCGCTAGCAAACTTACCAAAACCACTCAGCTCTTTCCTAATTTGATCATCCGTGATAAACGGAGGCAAATTTGCCACTACAACTCTTGTTGAAGGGGTAGAGAGAGGTGAAACTGACACCAACACATCCCTTACAAATATTCTGCTAGCAATTAGCCTACCGACCAAATTAGCCCTTTTCATGAACACAACCACAGCTTTGTTCATTCTAGAAGCAGAATGTATAAACTCAGCTCCTACCTTTTCACCGACCGCGAGCAGAACCTCCTCCACCTTAACTCCGTTCTCAGGAACACACCTGAATCCATGCCGTATCGACAGCGTCTCCTCCGCGCTAGGCTGAGAAGCCATTGCGCACACTACACTTTCCAACCCCTAGGAAAGTTACTCTGTCCTCTTCCACCCTAACTTTGAAAAAAAAACTTTGGATACCGCTAAAAACAAATATTGCATTAACCCTCCACCATAGAAAATAACATGTAAAGAAAAGAATCAAGAAAGTTAGTTAGGATAGAGCTTTCCACACCAAACACTCAGACTCCAAAAACACCTAGCATGCACCGAGAGAGAGAGAGCGAGAGAGAGCGAGAGCGAGAGCGAGCGAGAGAGAGCGAGAGCGAGAGAGAGAGAGAGAGAGAGAGAGAGAGAGAGAGAGAGAGAGAGAATATTGCACGGCACAACCCAAGGGGGGGGGCAACCCGGACAGGAAGACCATGTCAGTGACTCAACTCACTCAAGCGACACACCCCTCCCAGGGACGGCACGGAAGAGCACCAGTAAGCCAGTGACTCAGTCCCTGTAATAGTGTTAGAGGCAGAGAATCCCAGTGGAGAGAGGGGAACCGGCTAGGCAGAGACAGCAAGGGCGGTTCGTTGCTCCAGAGCCTTTCCGTTCACCCTCACACTCCTGGGCCAGACTACACTCAATCATAGGACCTACTGAAGAGATGAGTCTTCAATAAAGACTTAAAGGTTGAGACCGAGTCTGCGTCTCTCTCATGGGTAGGCAGACCATACTATAATAATGGAGCTCTATAGGAGAAAGCCCTGCCTCCAGCTGTTTGTTTAGAAATTATAGGGACAGTAAGGAGGCCTGCATCTTGTGACCGTAGCGTACGTGTAGGTATGTATGGCAGGACCAAATCAGAAAGATAGGTAGGAGCAAGCCCATGTAATGCTTTGTAGGTTAGTAGTAAAATCTTGAAATCAGCCCTTGCCTTAACAGGAAGCCAGTGTAGAGAGGCTGGCACTGGAATAATATGATTACATTTTTTGGTTCTAGTCAGGATTCTAGCAGCCGTATTTAGCACTAACTGAAGTTTATTTAGTGCTTTATCCGGGTAGCCGGAAGGTAAAGCATTGCTGTAGTCTAACCTAGAAGTGACAAAAGCATGGATTCATTTTTCTGCATCATTTTTTGACAGGAAGTTTCTGATTTTTGCAGTATTACGTAGATGGAAAAAAGCTGTCCTTGAAACAGTCTTGATATGTTCGTCAAAAGAGAGATCAGGGTCCAGAGTAACGCAGAGGTCCTTCAAAGTTTTATTTGGGACGACTGTACAACCATCAAGATTAATTGTCAGATTCAACAGAAGATCCATTTGTTTCTTGGGACATAGAATAAGCATCTCTGTTTTGTCCAAGTTTAAAAGTAGAACATTTTCAGCCATCCACTTCCTTATGTCTGAAACACAGGCTTCTAGCGAGGGCAATTTTGGGGCTTCACCATGTTTCATTGAAATGTACAGCTGTGTGTCATCCGCACAGCAGTGAAAGTTTACATTATGTTTCCGAATGACATCACCAAGAAGTAAAATATATAGTGAAAACAATAGTGGTCCTAAAACGGAACCTTGAGGAACACCGAAATTTACAGTTGGTTTGTCAGAGGACAAACCATCCACAGAGACAAACTGATATCTTTCCAATAGATAAGATCTAAACCAGGCCAGAACTTGTCCGTGTAGACCAATTTGGGTTTCCAATCTATCCAAAGAATGTGGTGATCAATGGTATCAAAAGCAGCACTAAGGTCTAGGAGCACGAGGACAGATGCAGAGCCCCGGTCTGACGCCATTAAAAGGTTATTTACCACCTTCACAAGTGCAGTCTCAGTGCTATGATGGGGTCTAAACCTTAAGCATTTCATATACATTGTTTGTCTTCAGGAAGGCAGTGAGTTGCTGCACAACAGCTTTTTTTATTTTTATTGAGAGGAATGGGAGATTCGATATAGGCCGATAGTTTTTTATATTTTCTGGGTCAAGGTTTGGCTTTTTCGAGAGAGGCTTTATAACTGCCACTTTTAGTGAGTTTGGTACACATCCAGTGGATAGAGAGCCGTTTATTATGTTCAACATAGGAGGGCCAAGCACAGGAAGCAGCTCTTTCAGTAGTTTAGTTGGAATAGGGTCCAGTATGCAGCTTGAAGATAAGACACCATATAAAACACCCATCAAAGCACAGGGGTAACCTCACCAATAATACCTCATACAATAATGATGGCAGAGCAATTTAACGGCAACTTCATAGAAACAATTTACAAGAAAGAGAGAGATGGGGGGAGCGAGAGAGAAGAGAGAGGGAAAGGAAAGAGAGGGAGAGGGATGAGAGAGAGAGGGAAGAGAGATGGAGAGAGGGGGAAGAGAGGAAGAGAGGAAGAGGAAGAGAGAGAGGAAGAGAGAGAGGAAGAGAGAGGAAGAGGGAGGAAGAGGGAGGGAGAGAGAGAGAGAGAGAGAGAGAGAGAGAGAGAGAGAGAGAGAGAGAGAGAGAGAGAGAGAGAGAGAGAGAGAGAGAGAGAGAGAGAGAGAGAGGGAGGGAAAAGAAGAGGGAGAAAGAGAGAGAGAGAGAGGGAAAAGAAGAGGGAGAAAGAGAGAGAGAGAAGGAAAAGAAGAGGGAGAAAGAGAGAGAGAGAGAAGGAAAAGAAGAGGGAGAAAGAGAGAGAGAGAAGGAAAAGAAGAGGGAGAAAGAGAGAGAGAGAAGGAAAAGAAGAGGGAGAAAGAGAGAGGGGGAAGAGAAATAGAGAGGGGGAAGAGAGAGGAGAGGGAAGAGAGGATATAGAAAGAGAGAGGGGGGAGAAAGAGAGAGTGGTAAGAGAGAGAGGGAAGAGGGAAAATAAACAAGAGTTCTTCAGCATCACACACTATCAATCTGCCACCCAGAGAGCCTCCTTTCTGACTGCTGATGCAAAGTGGCAGCACACGGTGAAGGCTCCGTATAAAACTACACATGTTGGTGAATCTGGGAACATTTATCAGCCCATTTCCTGACATAACTAATGTTGCATTACTAAATGTCACACATATATAATTTGAATGTCAGTAAAATGAAATACTTTAACATATAATCAAAGCACCTTATGTAAATGTATAACTACTTCATATATATTTAACTTTGACTGGTTTCATGTGTTCATCCATGTCTGAATCAGCTGTTACTGTCCTTGTTGCAGTTTATTTCCACGGAAGTCTGATCCCTCAAAGCTGATCAAGTTCCTGGTGGATCTCCTGTCTCAGGCAGCAGAGTGGGAGGAGCAGACAGGAGAGAAGACACTGAAGCTGGTATCATCAGTGTGTACTTACAGCACTTTCCCCTTCTATGTCCTCTATAATGATGAGATCAAGAAATCTCAATGTGATTTCCTGCTGGATCTGTACTCAAATGTGAAGGACTATGAGACTCAAACTGGCAGGAGTGTCCTTCCAGCATTACAGCCAGTTTACCAGTCAGCTCCTGCAGTCTGGTCCATAGACCTCTCAAAGAGAAAGGCCTCCCTCCTCCTAGAAGTGCTGAAACTCCAACCAGAGAAGAAACCAGTAGAGCTGAAGGGCTGGTCAGATGAAGAGAGTGAAGTGAGGAGTTTCCTTCAGTGTCTTCCCTACATCTCACAGCTGAGGTGAGTTGGATCAGTACAGTTCAGGGATTGTAGTTGTCTGTCCCTGTGTTTCCCTTTAGAGAGGAAGTTTGTAGCTTTCTGCAGTAATTGTCTTTTTAAGACATTGTCATATGAAACTACATTTATACTCAGGATATCTCATCTAGAGAAGTCTTGTAACAATAAACCTGAACGTTTATATTCAGAATCTCTAATCTATAAACCAAATGTCTTGTATGTTATGGAACTTTCTCTGTGACATGGTATTACGTTTCCATATGACAGGCAGCTATTCATGTACAGTGAGGTAGAAGTATTGGGACAGTGACACATTTGTTATTTTGTCTCTGTACACTTTGACATGATACAATGACTGAGGTTAAAGGTCAGTCTGTCAGCTTTAATGTCAGGGCATTTTCACCATTTAGAAAGTGCTGGAGTACAGAGCCAAAACATCAAACAATGTGTCACTGTCCCAAAACTTCTGGACGTCACTGTCTCCTAAATGTCTGATTTGATGTCTCCATGTTTTGTTGTTTCAGCTGTGGTGATGACAGGTTCTTCCAGACTGTGTGTGAATCCATCCCTGTGAGGTCCAGAGAAGAGGACCAGCAGTTGGCCTCTCTCCTCCAGGCCTTGGGCTCCACCCTATCACTGGGAGGAGAGTTACCCCGGAAAACCTGCAGGTCTGTGGGGAGAGTCCTGGGTCTCTGTGCCTCCAGAGTGGACCTCACTCTCACCCCCAGCAAGATCTCTCTCCAAGGAGCCGCACTTCTTTTGAGACATGAGTCAAAGCTCCACAAGCTCAGGTATGTTCAGTAAGACAGCTTTTACAGGTCTATTGAATAGTTGGTTTTCCTACTGAGCATTTATCTGACAAGGTTTCTCTGTTTCAAGTGACTTGAGTTTTGTCTTTTCATTCCAGGCTGAGTGTGAGTATGGCAGTGAAACTGTCCACACTGGTTAGGAGGACAGGGAGAGGTGCTACTCCACTGACTGTCCCAGAACTCTCCCTGGTCCTAAAGAGCAGCCAGCCACCAGAGAGAGTGTTATCCAGGGCTCTGAGTAGTGTGGCGTCCCTGCTGAGACTCTGGAGTGTTCAGTGTCTGGACCTGACTGATTTCTGTTTCCAGGGTCACTCTCTCATCACACTGCTGTGTCACCAGGGATCTCTCTTTCTCAGGTCAGATTGAAGCTGATGTTTTTTGAAGTAGAAATAGTAACTTCATTCATGTGTTTTTCTTCATATTTCTGACTGCCTGCATGTTCCAACCTCCTAGACTGAACTCAGACACTCTGCAGCAGCTGACTGTAGTTGTGTATGAAGCTCAGGACAAGGACTTGACTCAGTGGTTCCTGGAGAAGGTTGGTGGAGACCTGACCTCCTGCAGGCTGGACTGGGAAGTGCTTCTCTCTCTGCTGCAGCATTCAACCCACAACATCACTGTGGACCTCAGGAAGAACAGGCTTCTAGAGAAGAACATCTCAGATCTTCTCCCCTTTCTGGGAAGGGTTACTCTCAAGAGGTGGGAGAACTTCTTTCTCTGATCAGACTTTCTAGAAATAATAAAATAACTATTTGTATCCAGTGACATGTTGTTCTGAGTTTTCCTCTGTAATATCATTAGGGTTTTAATCAAGAGGTGGAAGATCTTTATTCAATATTCATAGACGTTAATTATCCATGTCCTATCCAGCCAGTTGTTGCTATGTGAGTTATCCTTTTTAAAATCTTGACATAACCACAACAATCCATTCTCCATGTTTATTCAGGTTCAGTTCCAGCTTTGTAAAGTCCTCCATCAGACAGATCTATGACAGTAGAGACAGTGACTGGACAGAGTGGACTGTTCACTTAAAACGTGAAGAATTATCATTCACTGTTGAGTGACGATGGCCTATTATAAAATAATTCGGTGTTTAAGGATTTAAAAAATATAAAGTTTTGTTAAATTGAAATAATTAATTTTGATGATGTAAGTATCTTCTAAAATGATATTAAACTAATGGCTACATGTCGGTACCAACTTTTATACAGAAAAGATGACGAAACGAGAATTTCAGCTCTAAATTTGCACATTTTCGAACAAAACATAAGTGTATGTATAACCTGATGTTATAGGACTGTCATCTGATGAAGCTTATCAAGGTTAGTCAAAAATTATATATCTTTTGCTGGTTTGTTACAATCGCTAACTTTTGCAGCTGGTAAATGGCTTGTGTTTCTGGCTATTGTGGTAAGCTAATATAATGCTATATTGTGTTTTCGCTGTAAAACACTTAAGAAATCGGAAATATTGGCTGGAATCACAAGATGCCTGTCTTTCATTTGCTGTACACCATGTATTTTTCAGAATGTTTTATGATGAGTATTTAGGTATTTCACGTTGGTGTCTGTAATTACTCTGGCTGCTTCGGTGCTATTTCTGATGGTAGCTGTGATGGTAGCTGCAATGTAAAACTGATTTATACCTCAAATATGCACATTTTTCGAACAAAACATAGATTTATTGTATAACATGTTATAAGACTGTCATCTGATGAAGTTGTTTCTTGGTTAGTTTGGTTGGTTCTTGGTTAGTTAGGTTGGCTTTGTGCATGCTACCTGTGCTGTGAAAAATGTCTGTCCTTTTTTGTATTTGGTGGTGAGCTAACATAAATATACGTGCTGTTTTCGCTGTAAAACATTTTAAAATCGGACATGTTGACTGGATTCACAAGATGTGTATCTTTCATTTGCTGTATTGGACTTGTTAATGTGTGAAAGTTAAATATTTCTCAAATATTTTTTGAATTTCGCGCTCTGCCTTTTCAGTGGAATGTGGGAGGAGTTCCTCTAGCGGAACCCCGGGGCCAGACAGGTTAAGTTGTATTACAAAAGTACTTTGAAATGTTTTGGCAAAGTTTAGAGGTAATTTTTTTGATATTTTGTCATGACTTTGCGCAAATTGGACGCTGTTTTTTTCTGGTACAACTGCGCCAAATAAATGGACAATTTGGATATATATGGACGGAATTAATCGAACAAAAGGACCATTTGTGATGTTTATGGGACATATTGGAGTGCCAACAAAAGAATCTCGTCAAAGGTAATGCATGTTTTATATTTTATATCTGCGTTTTGAGTAGCGCCAGCATGTTTGAAATAGGCTACACTCTCTTTGTTGACATTGTACTATCATCAGATAATAGCATCTTATTCTTTCGCCGAAAAGCCTTTTTGAAATCTGACATGTTGGCTGGATTCACAACGAGGGTAGCTTTAATTTGGTATCTTATATGTGTGATTTAATGAAAGTTTGATTTTATATAATTTTTTTGAATCTGGCGCTCTACATTTTCCCAGGCTATTGGCCAGTTGGGACGCAAGCGTCCCGCTATCCCAGAGAGGTTAATGAACAGCTGATTGTTGAGTTGTGGCTGTCAGTATGGCTGTTAACCTTTCTATCTCAGGGGTTCCGCTAGCGGAACACCCACAACATTCCACTGAAAAGGAAGCGCGCGAAATTCAAAAATATATTTTTAGAAATATTTAACTTTCACACATTAACAAGTCCAATACAGCAAATTAAAGATAAACATCTTGTTAATCTACCCATGGTGTCCGATTTCAAAAATGATTTACAGTGAAAGCACAACATATGATTATGTTAGGTCAGAGCCAAGTCACAAACACACACAGACATTTTTTCAGCCAACAATAGGAGTTAGAAAAAGCAGAAATATAGTTCAAATGAATCACTAACCTTTGATTTTCTTCATCAGATGACAGTCATAGGACATCATGTTATACATGTATTGCGTGTTTTGTTCGATAATGTGCATATATATATAAAACAAATCTCAGTTTACATTGGCGCGTTACGTGCAGTAATGTTTTGATTCCAAAACATCTGGTGATTTTGCAGAAATACTCATAATAAACATTGATAAAAAATGTGTAATTCACATAATTAAAGATAAACTTATCCTCTATGCAACCGCTGTGTCTGTAACGACCTGGGTGTCGGGGGGTGCGAAGTCAGACGCAGGAACAGCAGAGCTTCAATATGTTGAGTCTTTAATACCCAACTAGCAAACAAAATGTCCAACACGGACGTACTGGGTGTCATACACAACGGTCCAACGACACGAGAAACAAACCCAGTCCACAATAATAACATCCACTCCCGAAATCCAAAAGCTACAATGTAACAATCCCGCACAAGGAGCGTACGGGCTGGCTGACTAATAAAGCCACACTAATTAACAACTAACTGAACACAGGTGATACAAATAAACACATAAGGAAGGGGAGGAAAAAGAGTCAGTGGCAGCTAGTAGGCCGGTGACGACGACCGCCGAGCGCCACCCGAACGGGAAGGAGAGCCTGCCTCGGTTGAAGTCGTGACAGTGTCAGATTTCAAAATAAACTTTACGGAAAAAGATTCATCTGAGAACGGCGTTTAGAGCACAATCCAGCCAAAGAAATAGTCGCCGTTTTGGCGTCAACAAAAGCTACAAAAACCCTATAAATATTCACTTACCTTCGAATAACTTCATCAGAAGGCACTCCCAGGATTCCCAGTTCGACAATAAATGACTAATTTGTTTCATAAAGCCCATCATTTAGCCACTTGTTGTTAGCATGTTCAGCCCAGTAATCCATTTTCATGACGCACGAGCAATCCCTCCAGACAAAAACTCAAAAAGTTTCGTTACAGGTCGTAGAAACAAGTCAAATGATGTATGCAATCCATATTTAGGACGTTTTTAACATTAATCATCAATGAGGATCCAACCGGAGAATTTCATTGTCTGAAGAAAGAGCATTGGCACGAGAGCACTCTCTCTCGTGAGCGCGCACAATGAGACCGAGAATTTCTGCAGACCACTCAGTAAAATAGCTCCTATGAGCCCCTCCTTTATAGTAGAATCATATAACCAGAATCTAAAGATGGTGACATCTAGTGGAAGCCCTAGGAAGTGTTTGCTCATCCATAACTAAAAGGGATATCATTTGGCACTGTTTTGAAAATCGAGTTCTCACTTCCTGTTTGGATTTCTTCTCGGGTTTCTGTCTGCCATATGAGTTCTGTTATACTTACAGACATAATTCAAACAGTTTCAGAAACTTCAGAGTGTTTTCTATACAATAGTAATCATAATATGCATGTATTACCTTCTGGGACAGAGTAGGAGGAAATTCAGTTTGGGCACGCAATTCATCCAAAGTGAAAATGCTGCCCCCTGTCCTGAATAAGTTTTAATGAACAGCTGATTGTTGAGTTGTGGCTGTCAGTATGGCTGTTCATGAACAGCTGATTGAGTTGTGGCTGTCAGTATGGTTGTTAACTTCTCTAGGATAGGTACTTGGCCAAAATCCAGAAAAAAAAATCACAAATCTCGGTTTACATTGGCGCCATGTTCAGAAATGCCTCCAAAATATCCGGAGTAATTACAGAGAGCCATGTCAAATAACAGAAATACTCATCATAAACTTAGATGAAAGATACATGTTTTACATATAATTAAAGATACACTTGTTCTTAATGCAACCGCTGTGTCAGATTTTTTAAAACCTTTACGTAAAAAGCACACCATGCAATAATCTGAGATGGCGCTTAGATTTACCAACATTTCTCCGCCATGTTGGAGTCAACAGAAATACGAAATTACATCATAAATATTCCCTTACCTTTGATTATCTTCATCAGAATGCAGTGCCATGAATCCTAGTTCCACAGTAAATCATTGTTTTGTTCGATAATGTCCATTACTTATGTCCAATTAGCTACTTTTGCTAGCATGTGTAGTACACGTGTCCAAACGCTCGCGCAGATGCAGGCAAACGTCGGACGAAAACTTAAAAAAGTTATATTACAAGTCGAATAAACTGGTCAAACTTAGTAATGTTGTTATCATGTATATCCAATAATGTTCCAACTGGAGCATTCTTTTCAGTCTCTATAAGTAATCGAACGCATGGCGATATCATAAGGAAAGCGCGTGAGCAAGAACTGGCAATCTGCCAGACCAATGACTGAAATACCTCCCATCCGGCCCCACATCACACTAGAGGCTTCATTCCACGTTCTACAGACTGTTGACATCTAGTGGAAGGCGTAGGAAGTGCAAACAGATCCATATCTTACAGGGAAATGAATAGGCGATGAGTTGAACGATGACCATTTTCAGAATTCTCACTTCCTGTTTGGATTTTTTCTCAGGTTTTTGCCTGCCATATGGGTTCTGTTATACTCACAGACATCATTCAAACAGTTTTAGAAACTTCAGAGTGTTTTATATCCAATAGTAATAATAATATGCATATATTAGTATCTGGGACAGAGTAGGAGGCAGTTCACTATGGGCACGCAATTCATCCAAAAGTGAAAATGCTGCCCCCTATATCAAAGAAGTTAATGAACAGCTAAATGAGTTGTGGCTGTCAGTATGGCTGTTAATGAACTATTTAGATAGTTGGAAAGGCAAAACTATTTGCCACTGGAGAGTTGGTTGACTCTAATTTCCTCCTTATATTGTTGGCCTACAATCTGTGTATCCACTACTTTCATTGGCCGATGCTATTGGTTGCATTTAAGACACGAGTCATTTGTTTTCTTGTTCTGATGTCAATGTCGGAGCATCTTGGGATTTTTGTGGGATAAAAAAATATCATATAATATTATATAATTATATAATATATAATTTTTGTAATGTCTCCAGTCGTGTAAAATGATGGAGATTTGCAGAAAATTATTTTATTAATTTAGAGCTCGAATGTTAATGAAACGCTGGTGACGTCCCTGTAATGCACTATACTTAACCTCAGCTAGGGGTGGAATTGAAGGGGAATGCCTGGTAGTTGAACTGATAAACAGAGTTGTAGCATGTTTATCAGTGTTTAATTGTGTGATGGTGTGTAAATAAGTCTCTCTCTCTGTCTGTCTCTCTTTCTCGCGCTCTCTCTCTCACTCTCTCTCTGTCTCTCTTTCTCGCGCTCTCCCCTCTCTGTCTGTCTCTCTTTCTCGCGCTCTCTCTCTCACTCTCTCTCTGTCTCTCTTTCTCGCGCTCTCCCCTCTCTGTCTGGTGCTCTCTCTTTCTCTCTCTCGCTCAAATCTCTGTCTCTGTCTCTCTCTCTGTCTCACTCTCTTTCTCTCTGTCTCTCTCTCTAGTGTTGACAGGAGGTTACTGTTGAGTTTCCTCCAGTGCTGTGCTGCCTCTCAGGTCCAGCAGGGGGCACCAACAGCAGAATGGCTGCTCAGGTCTCTGCACTACAGGCTGGACTTCTCCTGCTCCTCCTCTGTGGACCTGTCAGCTCAGGACCAGGGGGGGGCTCTGTGTCTGACCACTGACCACTGCAGGGCCATCAACTCTGTTCTGAAGCAGAACCAACACAGCACCCAGCTGGTTCAGAACCAGGTCCAACTCATCCTAAGAGACTGTGAGGTGGAGGACAGAGCACTGAGGGAGCTGCTTCCCATCCTGCATATTGTCAAGCTGAGGTTAGACACACAAAGACAAACATTTGACCAACTAGTTTATCAGTAGGAGTTAAACCTACTCTGTGTCATGATGTTGTCTCTGCTTCTTGTCCTCTCAGCCTCAGCAAAGCTCTGCTACTTCAGCTGCTGGACCTTGTGTGTGAGGGGATTGAAGAGGGGCTGCTGAGGCACACAGAGTCCCTGTGCAGAGCCCTGGATGGGGAGCTGGACTTCAGTGAGACCAGGCTGGACCAGAAGGCCTGTGGATCTCTGGCCCTGGTTCTGGAACACTCAGAGGGTCTGTCAAAACTGGACCTCAGCCACTGTCAACTCACAGACCACCACCTACAGCCCCTGATCACACACCTGCATAAAGTACAAGTCCTGGAGTGAGTGGCTTTCAGTGTGTGTGTGTGTGTGTGTGTGTGTGTGTGTGTGTGTGTGTGTGTGTGTGTGTGTGTGTGTGTGTGTGTGTGTGTGTGTGTGTGTGTGTGTGTGTGTGTGTGTGTGTGTGTGTGTGTGTGTGTGTGTGTGTGTGTGTGTGTGGACGTGTTTAACTATTCTTGTGGGGACCAGAAGTCCCTACAAGAATAGTAAGCAAAGTAAAATTTGACCAGCTGGGGACATTTTGTTAGTCCCCAGAAGGTCAAATGCTATTTCTAGGGGGTTTAGGGTTAAGGTTAGAATTAGTGTTAGGGTTAGAATTAAGTTAAATATTAAGGTTAGGAGCTAGGGTTAGTTGTAGGGTTAGGGTTAGGAGCTAGGGTTAGGTTTAGGGTTAGGATAAAGTTTAGGTTTTTGGGTTAGGGTTACGGTTAGGGTTAGGTTTAAGGTTAGGGTTAGGGTTAGGGTAGGAGTACGGGTTAGGATTAGGGTTAGGTTTAGGGTTAGGGGTTAGGGAAAATAGGATTTTGAATGGGACTGAATTGTATGTCCCCACAAGGTTAGCTGTACAAGACTGTGTGTGTGTGTGTGTGTAAATGTGTGTGTGGACGTGTTTAACTATACTTCTGGGGACCAGAATAGAATAGTAAACAAACAAAAATCTGACCAACTGGGGACATTTTGTTGGTCCCCACAAGGTCAA
Source organism: Salvelinus namaycush (assembly GCF_016432855.1). Lineage (NCBI taxonomy): Eukaryota > Metazoa > Chordata > Actinopteri > Salmoniformes > Salmonidae > Salvelinus > Salvelinus namaycush. Next base: position 210,102 of record NW_024061497.1, read on the forward strand.
ATGCTATGTCTAGGGGGTTTAGGATTAAGGTTAGAATTAGGGTTAGGGTTAGAATTAGGTAGAGGATTAGGATCTATGGTTAGGTTTAGGATTAGGATCTAGGGTTAGGTTTAGGGTTAGGTTTTTAATTAAGGTATGGGTTAGGGTCTGAATTGTATGTCCTCACAAGGTTATTTGTACAAGACTGTGTGTATGTCACTACATGATAAATGTCTGATCTCTCTCCCTGTCTCTCTCTCTCTCTCTCTCTCTCTCTCTCTCTCTCTCTCTCTCTCTCTCTCTCTCTCTCTCTCTCTCTCTCTCAGCCTGAGCCACAATGACATCACTGATGCTCTGACTGACAGAATATTCCAACTGGTCTCTACCAACACTTCAATACACACCGTACGGTAAGGGTGTGTGTGACGGTGAGCAGAGCATGTGTGTGTGAGATCATATGGGTGTGTATGTTGCTCGGGGCAACTATTAGAGGATAATAATAACATTAAAATAATAATAATGTATTTTTTCTCTACAGACTCTTCAACAACAGAATCATGAACAGAACCGCTTTCCTGACAGAGGAGAGGTTTGAGATCTGATTAAACATCAGGTCTTGGTCCAGGAAGAGGAAGAGATGGCTGTTAGGTCTTAGTCCAGGAAGAGGAAGAGATGGCTGTTAGGTCTTAGTCCAGGAAGAGGAAGAGATGGCTGTTAGGTCTTAGTCCAGGAAGAGGAAGAGATGGCTGTTAGGTCTTGGTCCAGGAAGAGGAAGAGATGGCTGTTAGGTCTTAGTCCAGGAAGAGGAAGAGATGGCTGTTAGGTCTTAGTCCAGGAAGAGGAAGACATGGCTGTTAGGTCTTAGTCCAGGAAGAGGAAGAGATGGCTGTCAGGTCTTAGTCCAAATCCAAATAAAATGTTATTGGTTACATACACATGGTTAGCAGATGTTATTGCAAGTGTAGCGAAATGCTTATGCTTCTAGATCCGACAGTGCAGCAGTATCTAACAGGTAATATCAAACAATTCCACAACAAAACCTAATATCTAACAAATTCCACAACCAAACCCAATACACAATATAGCAAAGGAATGGGATAAGAATATATAAGTGTACAATATATGGATGAGCAGTGACAGAGAGGCTAAGATACAATAGATAATAAAGAATAGTTAGTGAAGGATACAGTATATACATATGAGATGAAATGGTCTAATGTTAAAATGTTTAAAAATTTGGAATGTTTAGGAAGTAATGGGAAGAATAGGTTCGAGTGGGATTATAATTGAGTAGGGAATGTTAATTTTTTAAAAATGTATGTTTAGAAATAAATGGTTTAAAAGTGAATGATAATGGAGTGTACTAAGAACACACAGGAGAAGGGTACGACTCTATTAGCTGGTAGAACCTTAAGCAGTTAAGGACCTGTGGACTGTTGGAAGAAGATTTTTGCTGTAGCTTTTTAGCTTGAAATATATAAAAAACATTATTATTCTCATATTAGATTTTTATTATCCTCTTTTAAAGTAATATTCTAGGAGGGATCCTTAAGGTTACCTCATTGATAGAAGTGTGTTAAAGTAGCTGGTAGAATTTGTAGACGCCAACTGAGGGACTGATCATCCTGAGGGGGGAGACAAAAAACAGTTTATAAAGTTGTAGAAGTTAAGAACGTGTTTTTCTATGTATTAATTACTGTGCTTCTCATAAAGTTGTAAAATACAAAAAATATTTTATTGTCACACCTCAATAAGGGTATAGTTAAGGGCGTAGAAGGTGTCTATCAATTTTATGTACTGTTGATGTTGCTTATCATTGATTGGTGATATTGATTTGTGATTGACTGATTGATCTGGGATTTTGAATAAACTTTATTTTTCTGAATAACCTGTGTCAACAGAGTCATGTCGTTTTACTTTCAGTTTCTGATATAGACTTAAATAATTGAGGATTGTTTGCAACTGGTTAGTTAGTCTAGAGGAGACCCGAGTGGCCGGTATTGTCAGGTTCTCCCTAGGAGAGGTGGGTGTGGAGTCAGGCGCAGGAGAGATCGAATTGCAAGAAAGGGCGTTTATTTACAAGTCCAAAGAACAGGAACAGGACCACAACAGTAGCCACCAAAACAACAGGAATGCAGTCCAGAAAAAACACCTGTTCAACAGAACGAACCAAAACGCAACCCAAACAAATGACAGCTACACGAACAATCCCGCACAAAACCAAGAGGGTTGGGCGAGATTAAATACCCCACTAATAACCTAAACTAGACACAGGTGAACAACAAGACAGACAAAACTAAACGAAAAAGAAAAGGGATCGGTGGCAGCTAGTAGACCCGGCGACGACGACCGCCGAGCACCGCCCGAACATTGGAAGTCGTGACAGGTATAAATAAAATAAAATTGTATTGGTCACATACACATATTTAGCAGATGTTATTGCAGGTGTAGCGAAATGCTTGACGGAGTCGTAAGAGGGGTGATTCTGGGCTAAACCAACCCAGTTTACAGGGGGCACCCCGTCATAGCTGTGGGCTAAACCAACCCAGTTTACAGGGGGCACCCCGTCATAGTGCTCTACAGCAGAAGCTCTGTCCTGGATGATCCTGAAGAGGTGCAGGGTTTATAGAGTGAGGGCGAGGCAGCATAGGCATTAGGCTCTGAGCTTAGCCCACTTTACTGTAAGGCCCTTACTGTTGATTCTGAGGCACAGTCCCTAGCTAAAGACAAGCTCAGTGGTAATATCAGAGCGGCAGATCTGTAGGGGTTAATGACAAGGAATTACTGGACTGCAATTGGGAAAGCAGGGTGGAGTTGAGTGGTTAACTTAACTTCTTATGGCTGCAGGGTGAATATTGAAAAAACTGGAAAATATGCGCACATTTTCAAACGGCCTCTTAAGAAATTTTTGATCTTCCAATATGCATATATTTACTACTATTGGATAGAAAACAGTCTATAGTTTCTAAAAACGTTTGAATTATTTCTCTAAGTTGAACAGAACTATTTTTACAGCCCATTTCCTATCCAGAATTGAGATTTCCAAAATGCTATGTCTCTCTTTAAGACCTTGTCTATACAAGGTCATGTCACTTAGGACCGTAGAAACACGTCACACGCCTTCATCAGGGTGTAATGCGGAAGTGAGAGAAGAAAGGAGTCGAATATCTCTTCCAGGGGCTGAACACCACATCATCTAGTGAGACCTGCGCAGTTTAATTTTTTTTCCGGGCGCGAGGCAGAACCTGGACTCGGCTCCTGGAATACGCTCGTTAAAGGTGAATATGACCTCTGCCTACGATATTATTTGATACATGTCACAAAATCATCCTAAAGTATGTTTTTTCAATATACTTTAATTATATTATTGCAATTTATTCTGGACTTTAGATGTGATGCGACGGAAGAATTTTTTGAAGAAAGACAGATTAGCGCCGCACGGCCATTGTGCTTGCTAACCAGAGGGAAATAGTTCGTTCTGGAACCCAACTAAAGACTTTACTGGACAATGGACCCCGTTACAACATTCTGATGGAATATCAACAAAGATAAGGACCCAATTTGGGATGCTTTTTCATATATCTGTCGAACTGTGCTATGCTAGCGCTTGACTAGAATCAATGCTGCCGTATGCTAGCTAATGTTGTAAGCTAATATAACGATATATTGTGTTTTCGCTGTAAAACACTTCAAAAATCGGAAATATTGGCTCTATTCACACGATATTTGTCTTTCATTAGCTATCCACCATATGTTTTTCTGAAATGTTTTATGAGGTGTAATTAGTAGTTGACGTTGGTGTCTGTATTTTCTCTGGCTACTCCCGTGTGATTTCAGACTGTAGCTATGATGTAGCAATGATGGGAGCAGTAATGTAAAACTGATTTATAGCTAAAATATGCACATTTTATGAACAAAACATAGATTTATTGTGTAACATGTTATAGGACTGTCATCTGAGGTAGTTTTTTCTAGGTTGTTTAGGTTGGTTCTAGGTTATTTAGGCTGGCTTGTGCATGCTACTTGAATCATAATTCATACATCATAATCATAATCATACGTGTCTGTCCACTTTTTTATTTGGTGGTGAGCTAACATAAATATATGTGGTGTTTTCTCTGTAAAACATTTAAAAAATCGGACATGTTGGCTGGATTGACAAGATGTTTATCTTTCAAATGCTGTATTGGACTTGTTAATGTGTGAAAGTTAAATATTTTTAAAAACTAGCTTTTGAATTTCGCGCCCTGCACTTTGAGCTGGATGTTGTCATATTGTGGGCGGTGTCGGGCTTGCAGCCCAAACAGGTTAAGGACAGGGGGTGCTGTTTTCACTTTTGGGGAAAATCGTTCAAAATTTAAACGGCCTCGTACTCAATTCTTGCTCGTACAATATGCATATTATTATTATTATTGGATAGAAAACACTCTCTAGTTTCTATAGCCATTGGAATTTTGTCTCTGAGTGAAACAGAACTCCTTCTAGAGCACTTTTCCTGACAGGGAGTCAGATTTCAGAAATCTTGGCCCCTGATTTCAAGTCAGTTGTAAAGTCCCTGTAAATGCTATGAGGATACAAACACTGCCTACCTTTTCCTCTAGATGTCAGTAAGGGGTGACGCTTTAAATGGAGTCGATTGCGCAATCAGGGCCTGTATAAAACTCCAATGACCGGAAGTACCGTTCTTTTCGTCTCTGCGCCTTACGCACGATGGTCGTTGGACTTGCCTCCTTCCAACCTGTTGTTTAGCCAGTAATATTTCTCCGGTCATGTTTTTACTCGTTTTAGGAGTTAAAAACATCATAAGGTAGTTAATTTAAACCGTTTTATAGCAATTTATATCCGTTTAGTGCGATTTTGAGGCATTTCTTTCTGAGACACTTTGAACCTCTGGGCACGTTTCCAGTTCATGCCGAACGTTAGTGGGCATTTCCACATGGCAAGAGGACAGCTTTCGACCAAAAGACGATTAGACCCAAGAAAGGATTCATTGCCCAAGATTCTGATGGAAGAACAGCTCACAGTAAGAACTATTTATTATGATAAATCGTGTTTCTGTCGAAAAATGTTAATCGCTTATGCCGCCATTTTGTTTCGTGTAGCTTCGTTTGGCGCAACATGTATTGAAAAGTAAGGATAATTTAAAAAATGTAATTCAGCGATTGCATTAAGAACTAAATTGTCTATCAATCGCTGTCCACCCTGTATTTTTTTGTCAAGTTTATGAGTATTTATGTATAAGACTAGAACACTGTCTAATATGGCGTCCGACATTTTCTGACCAGCTCGGCTACTTTTCTCATTGTATAACCACGATTTTGGTGGCTAAATATCCACATTTTCGAACAAACTCTATATGTATGTTGTAATATGATGTTACAGGAGTGTCATCTGAAGAATTCTGAGAAGGTTAGTGAAAAAATTTATACATTTTGGTGGTGATAATGATATCGCTCTTTTTGCTGTGAATCAATGCTGGGGTAATGTTTGCACGTGCTATGCTAATATAACGATTTATTGTGTTTTCGCTGTAAGACACTTAGAAAATCTGAAATATTGTCTGTATTCACAGGATATGTGTCTTTCAATTAGTGTATGCTGTGTATTTTTACGAAATGTTTTATGATTAGTAATTAGGTAATACACGTTGCTCTGTGTATTTATTCTAGTCTAGTCTAGTTATTCTATTTTTCTAACAAAACCTATCCTATACCATAAATATGTTATCAGACTGTCATCTGATGAGGTTTTTTCTTGGTTAGTGGCTATCAATATCTTTATTTGGCCGAATTGGTGATAGCTAGTGGTGTTGGTGGACAAAGAAAAAATGGTGTCTTTTGCTAAGGTGTTTAGCTAATAGATTTACATATTGTGTCTTCCCTGTAAAACATTTTAAAAATCGGACATGTTGGCTGGATTCACACGATCTGTATCTTTCATTAGCTAGATTGGACTTGTTAATGTGTGAAAGTTAAATATTTCTAAAAAATATCTTTTGAATTTCGCGCCCTGCACTTGGACGGGCTTTTGTCATATTGAGCCCGACACCGGCCTGCAGCCATAAAAGGTGCTCTACAGCAGAAGCTCTGTCCTGGATGATCCCGAAGAGGTGCAGGGTTTATAGAGTGAGGGCGAGGCAGCATAGGCATTAGGCTCTGAGCTTAGCCCACTTTACTGTAAGGCCCTTACTGTTGATTCTGAGGCACAGTCCCTAGCTAAAGACAAGCTCAGTGGTAATGTCAGAGCGGCAGATCTGTAGGGGTTAATGACAAGGAATTACTGGACTGCAATTGGGAAAGCAGGGTGGAGTTGAGTGGTTAAACAGCTCTGGGGACATCCCACTATCCACTCATTCAAAGTTGTCATTCTCCCAAATTTTTCAGAATAAAAGCCTGAAACAATGTCTAAAGACTTTTCACAACTAGTGGAAGCCATAGGGAACGGAAACTGGGTCCTATCCCTTTAAATGGTGGATAGGCTTTCATTGGAAAAACAGCCATTTCAAGGTAATGGCACTTCCTGGATGGATTTTCCTCAGGTTTCGCCTGCCATTTCAGATCTGTTATACTCACATACATTCTTTTAACAGTTTTGGAAACTTTAGAGTGTTTTCTACCCAAATCTACCAATTATATGCATATCCTAGCTTCTGGGTCTGAGTAGCAGGCAGTTTACTTTGGGCACGTTTTTCATCCGGAGGTGAAAATCGTGCCCCCTACCCTAGTGAGGTTAACCTGATTTGTTTAATATTATTAGTTAACAATTATGTGCTTAACAATAGTAAGACATTTCTATTCTTCCAATGCTGTGCTTCTGTAAAGGGTTGGTCCCTTTCTGCTCCCAGCAGCTGGTCTAGGCGTGTAGTCAAGGACATTCCTAGCAACTCGGGAGGTAAACTTGAGGAACAGAATAGACCTGTATTGTTTCCAATCATCTTTGCTTCTGAGTAACTTGGTCACACGGCATAAGACAAAGAGCCTCTGAGAGGGACCACAGTTCTTCAGTCCTGTTCTTTTAGCTGACTTTCCAATAAAAGCCACATTGAGTAAAACTAGAATGAAAGGAAGAACGGAAAGTTAAAGGGAACAGTGACAGTTGACTGGGGAAGTTTTAGAAAAGTGAGAAAGAGAAGAAGACAGACAGATATGATAAACAGTGTAAAAACATAATGGTAAAGACTACTGAGACTGAGCCCCCAACCAACAGTGACGCTACTAAACGACGAAATAAGGAAGACTTTCCCCCGCCCTATTGCCCCCCTTCCTATCAACCCCCACCACCACACACTCCACCACACGCTCCACCACAGGCTCCACCACAGGCACCACCACAGGCTCCACTACAGGCACCACCACAGGCACCACCACAGGAACCACCACAGGCAGCCCATCAACACCCTCCCGCGCCCTCAGCTCCCTCTCAAGTTGTTGTCCCTCAAACAGCAGCAGCTGCAGCCACAGTCTTCAAAGAAGAAGTGGTCAGACCGAGGACCAACAAAGAACCCTTGTACCCAGACCTCTGATACAGAAGCTGCTGAGATGACGATTCCCTCCAGTTCAGAGGAAGAAGAAGAAAAGGAGGTTGAGGGAGGAGTTCTCTCCAATTCTCCCCTGCAGTGAAAGGGCAGACTTCGTCACTCCCGTGGACAAGGAGGAAAACCAGAGCCAAGCCTGAACCCAAACAACCTTCACAAACTATGTTTAACTTTTACTGCCTCTGAAACCCGGATCCGGGAGCACCCCCCACCACCCCCCCACTGACTAGCATAGCTAGCATAGCGTCACAAGTAAATTGTAGCTTCTAAATATCATTAAATCACAAGTCCAAGACACCAGATGAAAGATACACTTCTTGTGAATCTAGCCACCATTTCTGATTTTTAAAATGTTTTACAGGGAAGACACAATATGTAAATCTAGTAGCTAACCACGTTAGCAAAAGACACAATTTTTTTTACTCCACTATTTTTCCACTCCATCACCAGCTATCACCAATTCGACCAAATAAAGAAATAAATAGCCACTAACCAAGAAAAAACCTCTTCAGATGACAGTCTGATAACATATTTATTGTATAGCATAGGTTTTGTTAGAAAAATGTGCATATTTCAGGTATAAATCATAGTTTGCAAATTGCAGCCACCATCACAAATCTCCCCAAAGCGACTAGAATTACTACAGAGAGCAACGTGTATTACCAATTTACTTATCATAAAACATTTCTTAAAAATACACAGCTCACAGCAATGGAAAGACACAGATCTTGTGAATTCAGACAATATTTCAGATTTTCAAAGTGTCTTACAGCGAAAACACAATAAATCGTTATATTAGCATACCACATTTGCAAACGTTACCCGAGCATCGATTCAAGGCAAAATGAGCTATAGCGTTATCATCACCAAAATACATTAATTTTTTCACTAACCTTCTCAGAATTCTTCCGATGACACTCCTGTAACATCATATTACACAATCCATATAGAGTTTGATCGAAAATGTGCATATATAGCGGCACAAATCGTGCTTACACAATGGAAATAGTGTCAAACTACTCAAGCAATCTGCCCGGCACCATCTTTAAAATACAACTATTTTTATCGAAAACTATACATAAACTTGACTAAAAAAATACAGGTTGGACATGAAATGAAAGATGCATTAGTTATTAATGCAACCGCTGAGTTAGATTTTTAAAATTAACATTACTAGACATACAGTGTGCGTTACAGCCAGACTAGTGCCGCAATAATGGTGTCACTAATCGCCATTATTGAGTTTACATTTTTCCACATAAAAACGGAATAACATCATAAATAGCTCTTACCTGTCGACGAGCTTCCATCAGAATCTTGGCCAAGTGGTCCTTTGTCCAAAAGAATCGTTGCTTGGTTGTAAAACGTTGCATTCAACTTCTGATATAGCAGCTAACAATAGCTATTTTGCCCCCAACGTGTCCAAATCCTCAAGACGCAATACTGAGGAAATTCCGAAAAATAGCAATATACTCGCATAATCTGATATAACTCGGTTTAAAATAGCTTCGTTATGATGTTTCTAACACCTATATTGAATTAAATTACAGACGGATACATCTAAGGTTGATAACTGAGCGTTTGAAAATGGCATCCCGAGGTCCTTCTCTGCGCAATGGTCAGCGTCGAAAAGAGGGCTGCCCTCACTCCTTGGCCTTTTATAACCTCTGAGAGCTACGTAGAAGGCCCATTCCACTTCTCATTGGTTACTGACATCCAGGGGAAGGCGGGTGCAGTTCATGTCGTTCCATAGGATACACACAGACCTTTAAAACTGATCTGAGACCAGAGCTTCGCTCTCAGACCTTCGCAGTACCTGTCATGGATTTCGCTGTAGAAAGAGTTCTGGGTCACCCACAGACATAATTCCAACGGTATATGAAACTAGAGAGTGTTTTCTATCCAATAGAATTAATAATATGCATATTGTACGAGCAAGAATTGAGTACGAGGCAGTTTAATTTGGCAACACCCAGAAAAAATAAATGCTAACTGCTCCCCCTATTGACAAAAGGTTAACTTTCTTCAGGCTGCAGGGTGGTGCCGGTACACTTATGACAACATCCAGCTCAAGTGCAGGGCGCGAAATTCAAAATATATTTTTTCGAAATATTTTACTTTCACTTATTAACAAGTTCAACACAACATTTGAAAGATAAACATCTTGTGAATCCAGCCAACATGTCCGATTTTTTAAATGTTTTACAGCGAAAACACCACGTATATTTATGTTAGCTCACCACCAAATACAAAAAAGGACAGACATTTTTCACAGCACAGGTAGCATGCACAAAGCCAACCTAACTAACCAAGATCCAAACAAACTAACCAAGAAACAACTTCATCAGATGACAGTCCTATTACATGTTACACAATAAATCTATGTTTTGTTCAAAAAATGTGCATATTTGAGGTATAAATCAGTTTTACATTGCTGCTACCATCACAGCTACGTCACAAAATGCACCGAAGCAACCAGAGTAATTACAGACACCAACGTCAAATACCTAATACTCATCATAAAACATTTCTGAAAAATACATGGTGTATAGCAAATGAAAGACAAAGATCTTGTGAATACAGCCAATATTTCAGATTTTTTAAGTGTTTTACAGCGAAAACACAATATAGCGTTATATTAGCTTACTACAATAGCCAACACACAACAACAACATTGATTCAGGTAAACGTAAGCGATAGCACAGTTCGACAGATATATGAAATAGCATCCCAAATTGGGTCCTACTTTTGGTGATCTTCCATCAGAATGTTGTACAAGGGGTCCTTTGTCCAGAACCGTCTTTGTTTGGTATTAGAAGGACCTCTTTCCCTCTTGAATTAGCAAGCACACTGGCCAAGTGGCGCGAAGCTGTCCTTCATGAACAAAGTCAAACAACGCAACACGCCTAACGTCCCGAATAAATTTCAATAATCTAATAAAACTATATTGAAAAAACATACTTTACGATGATATTGTAACATGTATCAAATAAAATCAAAGCCGGAGATAGTATTCGCCTATAACGACAGCTTTCCAGAAGGCAATTCCAGGTTCCTCTTCGCGCTTTCCAAAAAACAGGAAACGGCGGACACGTCATTCCAAGACGATTTATTCCACCTCAGACCAAGATAATCAACTCATTTCTCCTCTCACTTCCTCTTGACATCTAGGGGAAGGTGTATGAAGTGCACGTATAGTCATAAGTATCATGCCCATTTATAGGCAGGCCCTAGAACAGAGACCTCATTTCAAACGGTTTTAGAAACTAGAGAGTGTTTTCTATCCAATAGTAATAATAATATGCATATTGTACGAGCAAGAATTGAGTACGAGGCCGTTTGAAATGGGCACATTTTATCCATCTACTCAATACTGCCCCTGCAGCCCAAACAGGTTAAACAAGACTAAAACCCTTTCAGAAACAAGACAGAAAACAGGCTCCCCTGGTGGTGTTCCCCAACCCACATGCCATGACCAGGGGCGGTGGGAGATGCCGTCTACGATGACTGGAGACCAGAGGTGTGGATCCAGAAAAAAATGGTGACATGACAAAATCGCTGACATCACAAAAGAGCTGAGAGACCCCAGAAAAGATGCAGTGAAGTTTGTGGCCGACAGAAATCTCCTCTGCAGACAGGATAAGAAAGCGGAAAGAAAAGAAAAAGGCTAAAGAAGGGAAGGGCGAGAAACTACAGGCTGCTCAACTACAGTTCTACCAAGGCACCGGGGGAAGAAGAGGCGGTGGACGTGGGGCACCCAGAGGAAGATGCAGGGGATGTGGGGCACCCAGAGGACGAGGCAGGGGACGTGGGCCACCCAGAGGACGAGGCAGGGGACGTGGGGCACCCAGAGGACGAGGCAGGGGACGTGGGCCACCCAGAGGACGAGGCAGGGGACGTGCGAAACCCAGAGGAAGAGGCGGTGGACGTGGGGCACACAGAGGAAGAGGCAGGGGACAACCAACCACCCAGTGACAGAAACCTGGACATTTTGCTAGAAATTGTCAGGAGCAGCAACCTGGCACAGAGGCCACCCAAAGAGGAAGATTTACGACCAGTGAATGATGCAGTACTTGCTAGAGCCCCAGTTGCTCCAAACCCCACAACGTTGTTATCAGCAGTCCCAGCAACAGCAAATTGGTTTTCGGTTGTTGTTGTGGAAAATATTGAATCAAATACTTCACCAATACCGGAACTTGTGAATTCAATTAGACTTTATTACAAAGTAACAGAGCCGAGCAATTCCATGGAAAAACTGAAATCTCTTGCCACAGACCTCAGGCTTTATAGGTTTCCACTTTCAGATAACACACATGGTCACTCCCTTCTATGTATATGATTAACACCCGTTGGCCTGTTGCTACCATTATCTTTCTGTCTCAATTATTGCTTGTTTACCGATTCTATTGATGGCGTATTCATACACAAATGTAGGTGTCTTTCCCATGATACTCATAGGACTACACAATGGCTCTCCCAAAGCCTGTAATGGCACAGACATACATATACAATACAATCACATGCCTTAAGGCTAGTCACAGGAGCAGGTAATTACTTCCCTCAGGCCTACAACAGCACAGGCATACATGTTCTGCTTACGTTCTGTTTTTGCATGTCTAGTGATTAAAGGATAATTGGCTTGAGAATGGATATTTTACTCCTTTCTAGATGATTGGAGATGTTTGTTCCTGACTCACCAGTGTGTATGAGAAAGTGGAGCTCAGATTGTTAAGATGGATGAGAGGTTGATTACCTCCATAGAGTTTCAGAAGATGCTCCCCTTCTCATCTATAATGGAACATTTAATTGTGTGGAACTCTTTGAGTTCCAATGGGAGGTTATGTAGGTGAAAGTTCATGACTTTGGTTGATTTTCCAGTATCTAGACGGTTCTCCCATAAGTACTGAGACAGAAAACATAGGGTTAATTAATAGACATGTGTAAGCAGAATAAAGGCTGAGCTCAGGAGAATGTACAGACTGGGTCAACATGGAGTTAACTTCTTATGGGCAGGTGGGACGGTAGTGTCCGACCTCGACAACATCCGTTGAAATTGCAGAGCGTGAAATTCAAAATACAGAAATACTCATAATAAACATTCATAAAACATACAAGTGTTATACATTGGCTTAATGATTATCTTCTTGTTAATCCAGCTGCTGTGTCAGATTTCAAAAAGGCTTTACGGCAAAAGTACACCATGCGATTATCTGAGGACAACGCCCCGCATACAAAAGCATACAAACATTCTCCAGCCAAGTAGATTAGTCACGAAAGTCAGAAATAGCGATAAAATGAATCACTTACCTTTGATGATCTTCATATGGTTGCACTCACAAGACTCCATGTTACACAATACATGTTCGTTTTGTTCGATAAAGTCCCTCTTTATATCCAAAAAACTCAGTTTTGTTGGAGCGTTTTGTTCAGTAATCCACTGGCTCAAAGGCGGTCACAACAGGCAGACGAATAGATCCAAATAGTACCGGTAAAGTTCATTGAGACATGTCAAACAATGTTTTTTTATTAATCCTCAGGTTGTCTATTGTCTTTATAATCAATAATATTTCAACCGGACAATAGCGTATTCAATACAAAGGAAAAAGAACGGAGGGCGCGCTCCCGGTCGTGCGTGCAAAAAGCTCTGGTTCATTCAACCGACCACTCAGAAAATGTTGTCATTCTTACTCATTTTTAGAATAAAAGCCTGAAACAATGTCTAAAGACTGTTGACATCTAGTGGAAGCCATAGGAACTGCAGTCTAGGTCCCATCCATGTATATGGTGGATACGCTTTCAATGGAAAAACACTCAATTCAAAAGAATGCCACTTCCTGGATGGATTTTCCTCAGGTTTTCGCCTGCCATATCAGTTCTGTTATACTCACAGATATCATTTTAACAGTTTTGGAATCTTTGGAGTGTGTTCTATTCAATACTACCAGGCATATGCAAAGGGATTGGGTTTCTGATCAGACCTTGTGAAGCTATGCTATTGTAAATACAGAATCGTATGCATTTTAATTAAATAACCGCCCATTTGGAAACGGAAAATGCAAGAAATATTTACTCTGAGCTGCACTTCGTTAGATTGGTCGTAGATGGAAGGCTGGGTTGCCTAGAAGAGATCTCTTGTTGTGGGTGTTCCGCTAGCGGAACCCCTGGGCAAGAAAGGTTAAGTCTAGCCAGTCCCAGGCATGGGTATCAAATCCCGCATTGTCCTTAACATAATAACACTCCTTAATCAATAAGTACATGGGTATACATGGGTGCTTCTACACCTGCATTGCTTGTTTTTTGGGGTTTTAAGCTGGGTTTCTGTACAGCACTTTGATATATCAGCTGATGTAAGAAGGGCTATATAAATACATTTGACTTGATTTGATTTGTATACACATTTTGGCAGTATCTAAATACCATTTAAGCACATTCCTCATCCTTTGACACATAGCACAGAACAAAAGGTCGACATGATGATAATGTCCATCTCTATCATCCTTAGTATACACACCACTTGCAACGTCTACGTTTATGACAAGGTTTGTGTACATGAACATTCTCATAATCATTAGAGTTGGGTGCCTTTGCAAAAACAGGAAAACCTTCCTTAAGGGTTAATGCCATACAGTCAAAGTTGGGCTTGTACAGATCGAGAGGACCTTAGGAACATTCCTTTGGTTGAATTGTCCTTCTAACCCTAACGGTTCCGCCGCTGTGCCCCAAAAGCACCTGAAATTTAGGGACAGGCTTCGTTTTGGGCCTACTTTTTTTCACAGTCGCTGCGCTCAGAGCGATCAATGGTCAAGCGGGGTGTCTTGTTGATCTCGGCACGGCCTAGAGACTATGGTGTTGCCATTTCTAGTGTTGATTTCAGAATGTCAATTTGGTGATGGTTCATCACTGTTTAAACATATTGCAAATGGACAAAAGTCAGCCAGCAAGTCACCGTCCATCAGTCAATTAGATATCATTCTGACACCAAACTGATACAAAATGACACCACACCCACTTTTTCAAAATCGTTTAGAATCCAACTATCACAAATTTCAGAGCAGGCCCAAAATTCACAGCACCTTCTGTTTAAACCATAATAAAAACATAAAACAAGTAGTTACGTTCTAGCTGCGGGTCCAGTTCTGACATTATGTGTAGGCCTAGCTGAGGCGACCCAGAAACCCAAGTTTAGGCTCGATAGGTCATTTGGAGCCCAAGCAGCGACCTTAAATGGTGCTGAAAATCCACATTTTCAGGGCGTTGCTACGGGGTCCTTGATTGAGCTCTCGGACAAAAACGTTAGGGTCCGTCTCTATGAGCCGAGGTGGTTTCAATGCACATAGTCTTGCGACTCTGGGACTTTTCAAAATATTGTCATTTTCGTGATGGTCAAAATGAATTGAAGTTATGCAAATGTACGAGGCTGTTTCTTGGTCTGAGAACCTTCTAGAGCCACACAACTCACCGTGCACTATCGACTTGAGCTCTAGAACAGGTTTCTAAAGTTTCAGAGCTCTAGGTCTGACGGTTCTTTGATAGTTCGAACAAAGGTAACTATTGCAGGCTCTAAGTGTCTCTAAGCCCCACACTGTGTCACTCCGTCCTTGCTGTGTGTGTGAGCTTTTCTTGGAAATCTGATGGGCGAAATTATTGATTTACAGTTCACGAGGGTTGCCTAATCACAAGTATGATGTTCTGGAAAGATCAGACTTTTTTAACCCTTCGAAACAGCCCCTATGACCCCAATTTAAGGGACTTCCGGTTGGCACAGGAAGCTGAAAGTAAACGCATATACTCATTGAGGTAGGCTTTTACAGAATCCTGAGTTTAAAGTTGTTACATTAAGAATTGACTGAATAACATAAGGTTGAATCCAGTGTTTTCACAATCTGCAGGTTGGGTTTATCAAAAGACATTTAGGGTGAATTTAACTTTTTATGGCTGCAGGGGCAGTATTGAGTAGCTCTGATTAAAGGTGCCAATTTCAAACGGCCTCGTACTCAATTCTTGCTCGTACAATATGCATATTATTATTACTATTGGATAGAAAACACTCTCTAGTTTCTAAAACCGTTTGAATTATATCTGTGAGTCAAACAGAACTCATTTGGCACAAACTTCCTGACCAGGAAGTGGAAAGTCTGAAATCGATGCTCTGTTCTACTTCCTGCCTATACATGGGCATGATACGTAAGAGTCTACGTGCACTTCATAGACCTTCCCCTGGATGTCAAGAGGCTGTGAGAGAAGAAATGTAGTGTTTATCTTGGTCTGAAGTAGAATACAAGCTCTTTGTATGACGTGTCCCTCATTTCCGGTACTCTGGGGAGCGCGAGGTGGACAGTGGGATTGCCTTCTGTTTAGCTGCCGTTATAGGCGACTACTATCTCCGGCTTTGATTTTATTTGATACATGTGACCATATCATCGTAAAGTATGTTTTTTCAATATAGTTTAATCAGATTATTGACATTTTTTCGGGAGTTTTGCCGTGTTCCGTTCTCTGACTTTGTTTACGATGGAGAGATCCGTGCCACTTGGCTAGTGCGCGTGCTAAATCAAGAGGGAAAGTTGCCGTTCTAAATCCAAACAACGATTGTTCTGGACAAAGGACACCTTGTCCAACATTCTGATGAAAGATCAGCAAAAGTAAGAAACATTTTATGATGCTAATTCATATATCTGTCGTACATGTGAACTAGTCGTGGGCGCCCAACGTTTGGGTACTCTAGCTATACCGAAGCTGCATATCGTAATGAAGTTATTTTTAGAATTCTAACACTGCGATTTCATTAACCTTTTACGGGGGCAGCCCGACACCGGTACACTTATAACAACATCCAGCTCAAAGTGCAGGGCGCGAAATTCAAAATCTATTTTTTTTTTATATTTAACTTTCACACATTAACAAGTCCAAGACACCAGATGAAAGGTGCACATCTTGTGAATCAAGCCAACATGTCCGATTTTTAAAATGTTTTACAGGGAAGACAAAATATGTAAATCTATTAGCTAACCACGTTAGCAAAAGACACAACTTTTCTAACTCCATCAGTTTCTTACTCCATCAGGTGCTATCACAAATTCGACCAAATAAAGATATAAATAGCCACTAACCAAGAAACAAATTCATCAGATGACAGTCTGATAACATATTTATTGTATAGCATATGTTTTGTTCGAAAAATTTGCATATTTCATGTATAAACCATAGTTTACATTTCAGCTACAATCCGAAATTGCACCGAAAGCAGCCATAATATTTACAGACACCAACGTCAAATAGCTAATTACTCATCATAAAACATTTCTGAAAAATACATAGTCTGCAGCAATTGAAAGACAGGCATCTTGTGATTCCAAACAATATTTCCGATTTATTAAATGTTTTACAGCGAAAACAAAATGTATCGCTATATTAGCGTAGCTACAATAGACAGACACAATTGGGCGCCCACGGCCAGTTCACATGCACGACAGATATATGAAATAACATCATAAAATGGGTCTTACTTTTGCTGATCTTTCATCAGAATGTTGAAGAAGGTGTCCTCTGTCCAGATGAGTCGTTGTTTCGATTCAGAATGGCAAATTTCCCTCTTCAATTAGCATTGGCACTAGCCGAGTGGCATAAATTTCTCCAACGTAAACACAGTCAGAGGACGGAACACGGCAAAACTCCCGAATAAAGTTTCAATAATCTGATTAAACTATATTGAAAAAACATACATTACGATGATATGGTCACATGTATCAAAAAAAATTCGAGCCGGAGATGTTAGCCGTTCGTTACGAAGGCAAAACAGAAGTCAATCCCACTTCCTTCAGAGTACCGGAAGTGGACGGTTACGTCAAAGAAATAGGTTTTTTTCCACCACAGAACAAGATGAGCACAAAAATTTCTTCTCTGACATCCTCTTTACACCAATAGGACGGCGTATAGAGTGTCAGCAGACTCCTAAGTGTCAAGACCATGTATAGGCATCATGTTGAAAAGAGCATCGATTTCTGACATTTCACTTCCTGGTCAGGAAAAGTGCTGCAGAAGGACTTCTGTTTCACTCAGAGAAATAATTCCAACTGTTTTAGAAACTAGAAAGTGTTTTCTATCCAAAAAGAATAATAATATTCATATTGTACGAGCAAGATTTGAGTAGGAGGCCGTTTGAAATGGGCACGATTTCACTGGCTACTCAACACTTTGCCTTGCAGCCATAAGAAGTTAACATCTTATGGCTGCGATCCCATTAACGGGATCGGTATGACAACAGCCAGTAAAAGTGCAGGGCGCCAAATTCAAAACAACAGAAATCCCTCTAACATACATCTATTTCACACCATTTTAAAGATACACTTCTTGTTAATCCCACCACAGTGTCCGATTTCAAATAGGTTTTACAGCAAAAGCACCACAAACGATTATGTTATGTCAGAGCCAAGTCACAGTAAAAAATAGCAATTTTTTCAGCCAAACAGAGGAGTCACAAAAATCAGAAATAAAGATAGTATTAACTCTGTACCTTTCCTATAGAAGCTGAGACCCAACTCTAGTTCGTTGGGCTCTTAACTCTGTACCTTTCCTATAGAAGCTGAGACCCAACTCGTTGGGTTCTTAACTCTGTACCTTTCCTATAGAAGCTGAGACCCAACTCGTTGGGCTCTTATCTCTGTACCTTTCCTATAGAAGCTGAGACCCAACTCTAGTTCGTTGGGTTCTTAACTTTGCACTTTTTGAGTGATTGTTGACACCTCCAGATTTGCAAATATAACAATAAAATAAGTTGTTTTGAAGAATCCGCAGTTTCTCTTCCTTTCCACATGTGTCCTACAGTTGCAGAGTGTTACTAATCCATGCGTTTCTGTTGTTGTCAAAGTTGTAATTCAACTACATGGTACTGTAATACTCAGACAGACAGACATACAGTAGTTCAACTACATGGTACTGTAATAGATGCCAGAGGATTGGTCTGCGTCAGAAGTGTAGCATTCACTAGCAAATCACTTACTTATGCACAGTCAAAGTATCCTGCCCATTGGTTAGAGTGTTTTGCCTTACGCTGGGCCGTCTGTGAGTAGTTTAGTCATCGGTTAAGGGGCAAGCCTTTTACTGTATGGACAGACAACAATCCATTAACGTACATCCTGTCCAAAGGAAGCGGTGTCAGCAGTCCTGAAGTCACAAGGGGAGGCTGGTCTACAGAGCCTCAGCTCACTCAGTCACTGGTGCCATCTGAGATGTCAGATGTGAGAGTCCTATCCCGTGATGACCTGATATCAAAGCAGCATCAGGATGACACACTCACCAGAGTTGTATTCTACGTGGACAGAGGCCGGAGACCTTCTAGTAGGGAATGTGGCCATGAACCAATCAAGGCTCTGTGGATCCTGAAGACCTGGGAGAAGCTCACTGAAAATGGGTGTACTATGAATACTGCAAAAGTTCGTTGTCAAAGAAGATGCACCAGTATGTAGTACCTACCTCCATGAGGGCGACAGTCTTGAAGGGCGATAAAGCCGGTCATCAGGGGCTACAGCGGACGTTGTACCTGACGAGACAGAGGTTCTTATGGCATGGTCTGGAGTCTGATGTGAGAGAGTACGTCAAGATCTGCAGGAGATGTGTGATCACTAAGGCCACTGAGCCAGAGTCCAGAGCTCCATTGGAGAATATCATCACGACTGAGCCCCTTGAGTTGGTGTGTGTGGACTTCTGGTCTGCTGAAGACTCCAACAACAAGTCCTTGGATGTTCTGGTCATCACTGACCATTTTACTAAGATGGCCCATGTCTTCTTGTGTCCGAACCAATCAGCTAAAGCAGTGGCCCTTCAGCTGTGGAACAACATCTTCTGTGTGAATGATTTTCCTCGGCGTATCCACTCCGACCAAGGGGCCAACTTTGAAATTAATTGATTGCTGAGTTGTTGAGTGCTGCAGGAGTCCAGAAGTTGCACACGACTCCCTACCATCCGATAGGGAATGGGTGAGTCGAAAGGTGCAATAGAACACTGGGAAACATGATCAATGGCCTCTTCACACAATTTCTTTATAGTCACGGCCTCCAACGGCCTCTTCACAATTTGTTAACCTTTCTCGCCCCGGGGTTCCGCTAGCGGACACCCACCACATTCCGCTGCCTTCGCAGAGCGCGAAATTCAAAGTATTTTTTTAGAAATATTTAACTTCCACACATTAACAAGTCCAATACAATGTCAGGTTTTTTAAATGTTTTACAGCGAAAACACAATATATATTTATGTTAGCGCACCACAATAGCCAAACACACAACGCCATGTTTTCACCGCCAACATAGCTTTCACAAAAGCCAATACAATGTCAGGTTTTTTAAATGTTTTACAGCGAAAACACAATATATATTTATGTTAGCTCACCACAATAGCCAAACACACAACGCCATGTTTTCACCGCCAACATAGCTTTCACAAAAGCCACAAATAGAGATAAAATGAATCACTAACCAAGAAACAACTTCATCAGATGACAGTCTTATAACATCATGTTATACAATACATTTATGTTTTGTTCAAAAATGTGCATATTTAGAGGTATAAATCGTAGTTTTATATTGCAGCCACCGTCACAAATAGCACCAAAACAGCTAGAATAATTACAGAGAGCAACGTGAAATACATAAATACTCATCATAAAACATTTATGAAAAATACATGTTGTACAGCAAATGAAAGATAAACATCTTGTGAATCCAGCCAATATTTCAGATTTTTTAAGTGTTTTACAGCGAAAACACAATATATATTTATATTAGCTCACCACAATAGCCAAACACACAACGCCATTTATTCACCGCCAACATAGCTTTCACAAAAACCAGCAATAGAGATAAAATAATCACTAACCTTTGGACAACTTCATCAGATGACAGTCTTATAACATCATGTTATAAAATACATTTATGTTTTGTTCGAAAATGTGCATATTTAGAGCTGCAAATCGTGGTTATACATTGTGAATAAGTAGCAACAATTCACCAAAATGTCCGGAGATATTTTGGACAGTCGCCTAATCTAACCAAAGAACTCATCATAAACTTTACTAAAAAATACATGTTGTACAGCAAATGAAAGATACACTTTACTACAATTTGTGAGACAGCGCTCACCTATTCTCCGCCGTGTTGGAGCCAACATATTACACAAAAATACAAAATAACATCATAAATATTCTCTTACTTTTGCTGATCTTCCATCAGAATGTTGTGCAAGGAGTCCTATTTCCAGAATAAATCGTTGTTCGGTTTTCGAATGTCCATTTCTTCTGTCGAATTAGCAACTTTCGCTAGCCATGTGGCGCGAACATGCCCATCAACTCTTGGCGCCTGGAACGAAAAATTCCAAAATTCCCAATAAACGTTGAATAAACTGGTCAAACTCGGTTGAAAATCCTACTTTATGATGTTTTTCTCATATGTATCCAATAAAATCAGAGCCGGAACATTTTGCTGTGTATACGTAACTTATTTCAGAAGACAATGTGGTGCTCCCCTGCGCGCCGTCGAAAACTGACAAAAGACCGGACCTGCCACTCCAAAAGCTCTCATTCGGCCTCAGATCAAGCTAGACACCCCATTCAACCTTCTACTGCCTGTTGACATCTAGTGGAAGGCGTATGAAGTGCATACAGATCCATAAATATAAGCCAGTTGAATAGGCAGGCCCTGACACAGAGCCTCATTTTCAGAATTTCACTTCCTGTATGGAAGTTTGCTGCCAAATGAGTTCTGTTTTACTAACAGATATAATTCAAACAGTTTTAGAAACTTCAGAGTGTTTTCTATCCAATAGTAAAAATAATATGCATATTAATGATCTAGAACAGAGTACGAGGCCGTTTAATTTGGGCATGATTTTTTCCCAAAGTGAAAATAGCGCCCCCTATTCACTAACAGGTTAATAGTCACTGCCGATGGCTGCCTCTAATGATCTAAAGATCTTTCTGAACCGTTCCTCTGTAGCAACTCCCTCTGTTCACTGACCTATTAAAATAGATCACCTATAAAGCTTCCACAAAGTTTCCAAGATATATTCTGAGATCTCCACTATTCTGGATATTTCCTATAACCCGAAATATTCCCCGGATATTCCTGACTCCCACAAATTAATCCTGGACGAGCCCCCAAATTGTCTGCACGATTAACCATTCAACTCCACCCTGCTTACCCAATAGCAGTCCAGTAATTCCTGGTCATTAACCCCTACAGATCTGCCGCTCTGCCTTACCACTGAGCTAGTCGACAGCTAGGGACTGTGGCTCAGACTCAACAGTAAGGTCTTACAGTAATGTGGGATTTCCTCAGAGCCTAATGCCTATGCTGCCTCGCCCTCACTCTATAAACCATGCACCTCTTCAGGATCATCCAGGACAGAGTTTCTTCTGTAGAAAACTATGATGGGGTGCCCCCTGTAAACTGGGTTGGTTTAGCCCAGAATCCCCCCTCTTATGACTGTCAGCGTTTCGCTACACCTGCAATAACATCTGCTAACAATGTGTATGTGACCAATAAAATGTGATTTTATTTATACCTGCCACTCAGGTCTCCTCTAGACTAACTAACCAGATGCAAAAAATCCTCAATTATTTAAGTCTATTTCAGAAACTGAAAGTAAAACGACATGCACTTGTATGACTCTTTGATGACACAGGGTTTCAGAACAATAAAGCAAGTTTATTCAAAATGTCAGAAACAGGCATCCCACATAAATCAGTCAATCACAAATCAATATCACCAATCAATGATAAGCAACATCAACAGTAAATAAAGCAAGATAGCACCCTTAGTACACTCCATTATCATTAACTTTTAAAACATTTATTTCCATTTATTTCTAAACATTAACATTCCCTACTCAATTATAATCCCACTCGATCCTATTCTTCCCATTACTTCCTAAACATTCAACATTTTTAAACCCTTCAATAATTATACCATTTCATCATTATAACATGTCATTACCAACCTCCTACAGACCATAAGGCCTTGTCCTTTAAACCTAACCAACACAGTCTAGAAGCATCGTACCTTAAAGCAACCAACATTAAAACATTCTGAACCATTTTACTGCATTACTTGAATCACCTTGTAATATCTCCCACGATGTTTCCCCAGGCTTTCATTTAACATATTTAACCTTTCATTATTATCTTCATAAATTCATAATTCATTTCTTCTTCTTTTCTTTAATCAATGTCACTTCTCTCTCAATGTTCATTCTTCTTTGCGTTCCACGTGTGGGTGAGAGTGAAACTTCTTTGTGTGTGTGTGTGAATGTGTGTGTGTGTGTGTGTGTGTGTGTGTGTGTGTGTGTGTGTGTGTGTGTGTGTGTGTGTGTGTGTGTGTGTGTGTGTGTGTGTGTGTGTGTGTGTGTGTGTGTGTGTGTGTGTGTGTGTGTGTGAGTGAGTGAGAGAGTGATTGGGGCCTTCCTAACCATGTCCTCAGTCACTAAAATGTCACAGGACTGGGCCTTGCCTACTACTCTTGAAACCTCTATGTCCATCTTCAACATCCATCTTCTCTTCCTCTTCCTGGACTAAGACCTGATGTTTCACCAGATGTCAAACCTCTTGTCTGTCAGGAAGAGTCTTCTGTCCTGGATTCAGCCTTCTCTTCCTGGACTAAGACCTGATGTTGTTTCACCAGATGTTAAACCTCTTGTCTGTCAAGAAGGGTCTTCTGTCCTGGATTCAGCCTTCTCTTCCTGGACTAAGACCTGATGTTGTTTCACCAGATGTTAAACCTCTTGTCTGTCAGGAAGGGTCTTCTGTCCTGGATTCAGCCTTCTCTTCCTGGACTAAGACCTGATGTTGTTTCACCAGATGTCAAACCTCTTGTCTGTCAGGAAGGGTCTTCTGTCCTGGATTCAGCCTTCTCTTCCTGGACTAAGACCTGATGTTGTTTCACTAGATGATAAACCTATTTTCTGTCAGGAAGGATCTTCCGTCCTGGATTCAGCCTTCTCTTCCTGGACTAAGACCTGATGTTGTTACACCAGATCTCAAACCTCTTGTCTGTCAGGAAGGGTCTTCTGTCCTGGATTCAGCCTTCTCTTCCTGGACTAAGACCTGATGTTGTTTCACCAGATGTTAAACCTCTTGTCTGTCAGGAAGGGTCTCCTGTCCTGGATTCAGCCTTCTCTTCCTGGACTAAGACCTGATGTTGTTTCACCAGATCTCAATCCTCTTGTCTGTCAGGAAGGGTCTTCTGTCCTGGATTCTGTTGTTGAAGAGTCTATAGAAGATGATAATTATTAATCATTATTACAACATTAGACAACACATCTCTATCTGCCAACTGTTGCCCCCAGCAACAGACACACCCATATGATCTCACACACACATGCTCTGCTCACCGTCACACACACCCTTACCGTACAGTGTGTATTGAAGTGTTGGTAGAGACCAGTTGGAGTATTCTGTCAGTCAGAGCATCAGTGATGTCATTGTGGCTCAGGCTGAGAGAGAGAGAGAGAGAGAGAGAGAGACATTTGTAATCTAGTCACACACACACACACACACACACACACACACACACACACACACACACACACACACACACACACACACACACACACACACACACACACACACACACACACACACACACACACACACACACACACACACACACACACACACACACACACACACACACACACACACACACACTGAAAGCCACTCACTCCAGGACTTGTACTTTATGCAGGTGTGTGATCAGGGGCTGTAGGTGGTGGTCTGTGAGTTGACAGTGGCTGAGGTCCAGTTCTGACAGACCCTCTGAGTGTTCCAGAACCAGGGCCAGAGATCCACAGGCCTTCTGATCCAGCCTGGTCTCACTGAGGTCCAGCTCCCCATCCAGGGCTCTCCACAGGGACTCTGCGTGCCTCAGCAGCCCCTCTTCAATCCCCTCACACACAAGGTCCAGCAGCTGAAGTAGCAGAGCTTTGCTGTAACTGAGAGGACAAGAAGCAGAGACAACATTATGACACAGAGTAGGTTTAACTCCTACTGATAAACTAGTTTGCCAAATGTTTGTCTTTGTGTGTCTAACCTCAGCTTGACAATATGCAGGATGGGAAGCAGCTCCCTCAGTGCTCTGTCCTCCACCTCACAGTCTCTTAGGATGAGCTGGACCTGGTTCTGGACCAGCTGGGTGCTGTGGTGGTTCTGCTTCAGAACAGACTTGATGGCCCTGCAGTGGTCAGTGGTCAGACACAGAGCCTCTCCTGGGTCCTGAGCTGACAGGTCCACAGAGGAGGAGCAGGAGAAGTCCAGCCTGTAGTGCAGAGACCTGAGCAGCCATACTGCTGTTGGTGGTGATGGTCCCCCCTGCTGGATCTGAGAGGCAGCACAGCACTGGAGGAAACTCAGCAGTAACTTCCTGTCAACACTACAGAGAGAGAGACAGAGAGAGACAGAGAGAGAGACAGAGAGAGAGAGAGCGACAGAGAGCAAGAGACAGAGAGTGAGCGACAGAGACAGAGACAGAGACAGAGACAGAGAGAGACTTATTTACACACCATCACACGTTAAAACACTGATAAAGACAAAACAACTCTGTTTATCAGGTCAACTCCCAGGCGTTCCCCTTCAATTCCACCCCTAGCTGAGGTTAAGGTTAGTACGTTACACTAAGGTTAGGGTTAGAGGTTAAATCAGTCAGGAAGTGGAAAGCCTCATAGTTCTATCCATTCTAGCATGGTCAAATAGTGCCAACTTTGTACGAAGGGCTATATAAAATAAACTTGATTGATTGAACTAAACCTGAGTTGGGAGACTCTGTCCAGAAGAGGCAGGATGCTCTCTATCTCCCCCGGTGGTATGGAGGTCCACAGCAGGTTGACTTTGACTTGGTGGCTGTGCTGCAGGGTAAAACACAGAGCAGAACAGTCCACTCTGTCCAGCTCTCTGCTGTTCAGGTTGATCCAATGGTCTGAAGACCTCAAGAAACTGGACACACAGTCACTGTCTCTACTGTCATAGATGTGTCTGATGGAGGACTTTACAAAGCTGGAACTGGACCTGAACAAACATGGAGAATGGATTGTTGTGGTTATGTCAAGGTTTTATAAAGGATAACTCACATAGCAACAACTGGCTGGATAGGACATGAATAATTAAAGTCTATGAATATTGAATAAAGATCTCCCACCTCTTGAATAAAACCCTAATGATAATACAGAGGAAAACTCAGAACAACATGTCACTGGATACAAATAGTTATTTTATTATATCTAGAAAGTCTGAAAAGAGAAAGAAGTTCTCCCACCTCTTGAGAGTAACCCTTCCCAGAAAGGGGAGAAGATCTGATATGTTCTTCTCTAGAAGCCTGTTCTTCCTGAGGTCCACAGTGATGTTGTGGGTTGAATGCTGCAGCAGAGAGAGAAGCACTTCCCAGTCCAGCCTGCAGGAGGTCAGGTCTCCACCAACCTTCTCCAGGAACCACTGAGTCAAGTCCTTGTCCTGAGCTTCAGACACAACTACAGTCAGCTGCTGCAGAGTGTCTGAGTTCAGTCTAGGAGGTAGGAACAAACAGGCAGTCAGAAATATGAAGAAAAACACATGAATGACGTTACTATTTCTACTTTTAAAAAACATCAGCTTCAGACTGACCTGAGAGAGAGAGGTCCCTGGTGACACAGCAGTGTGATGAGAGAGTGAACCTGGATCCGGAAGTTAGTCAGGTCCAGACACTGAACCCTCCAGAGTCTCAGCAGGGACGCCACACTACTCAGAGCCCTGGGCAACACTCTCTCTGGTAGATGGCTGCTCTTTAGGACCAGGGAGAGTTCTGGGACAGTCAGTGGAGTAGCACCTCTCTCTGTCCTCCTAACCAGTCTGGACAGTTTCACTGCCATACCCACACTCAGCCTGGAATGAAAAGACAAAACTCAAGTCACTTGAAACAGAGAAGTCTTGTCAGATAAAATGATCAGTAAGGAAAATCAACTATTCAATAGACCTTTAAAAGCTGTCTTACTGAACATACCTGAGCTTGTGGAGCTTTGACTCATGTCTCAAAAGAAGTGCGGCTCCTTTGAGAGAGATCTTGCTGGGGGTGAGAGTGAGGTCCACTCTGGAGGCACAGAGACCCAGGACTCTCCCCACAGACCTGCAGGTTTTCCGGGGTAACTCTCCTCCCAGTGACAGGGTGGAGCCCAAGGCCTGGAGGAGAGAGGCCAACTGCTGGTCCTCCTCTCTGGACCTCACAGGGATGGATTCACACACAGTCTGGAAGAACCTGTCATCATCACAGCTGAAACAGCAAAACATGGGGAACATCAAATCAGACGTTTAGGAGACAGTGACGTCCAGAAGTATTGGGACAGTGACACATGGTTTGTTGTTTTGGCTCTGTACCCCAGCACTTTCTAAACGGTGAAAATGCCCTGACATTAAAGCTGACAG
This sequence comes from Salvelinus namaycush, assembly GCF_016432855.1. Classification (NCBI taxonomy): domain Eukaryota; kingdom Metazoa; phylum Chordata; class Actinopteri; order Salmoniformes; family Salmonidae; genus Salvelinus; species Salvelinus namaycush. Next base: position 237,047 of record NW_024061497.1, read on the forward strand.
TCTGACCTTTAACCTCAGTCAGTGACACATGGTTTGTTGTTTTGGCTCTGTACTCCAGCACTTTCTAAACGGTGTAAATGCCCTGACATTAAAGCTGACAGTCTGACCTTTAACCTCAGTCATTGTATCATGTCAAAGTGTACAGAGACAAAATAACAAACGTGTCCCAATACGTTGACCTCACTGTACATGAATACATGTTATCTGGAAATATAATGTCACAGAGAAAGATACATAACATAAAAGACATTTGGTTTATATATTAGATATTCTGAATATAAACGTTCAGGTTTATTGTAACAAGACCTCTCTAGAATAGGTATTCTGAGTATATGTGAATATAGATTCACAATTCTGGGCAACATTTGTTATTTCAGGGAATCTGGTATTCTGAGTATAAATGTTACCACTTGAAGTTTCATATGACAATGTCTTAAAAAGACAAAGACTGCAGAAAGCTACAAACATCCTCTCTAAAGGGAAATACAGGGACAGACAACTACAATCCCTGAACTGTACTGATCCAACTCACCTCAGCTGTGAGATGTAGGGAAGACACTGAAGGAAACTCCTCACTTCACTCTCTTCATCTGACCAGCCCTTCAGCTCTACTGGTTTCTTCTCTGGTTGGAGTTTCAGTACTTCTAGGAGGAGGGAGGCCTTTCTCTTTGAGAGGTCTATGGACCAGACTGCAGGAGCTGACTGGTAAACTGGCTGTAATGCTGGAAGGAAACTCCTGCCTGTTTGAGTCTCATAGTCCTTCACATGTGAGTACAGATCCAGCAGGAAATCACATTGATATTCCTTATTATCGTCACCATCATCATCATCATCACCGAAGGGGAAGGTGCTGTAAGTCCACACTGATGATACCAGGTTCAGTGTCTTCTCTCCTGTCTGCTCCTCCCACTCTGCTGCTTGAGACAGGAGATCCACCAGGAACTTGATCTGCTTTGAGGGATCAGACCTCCATCGATAGAAACTGCAACAAGGACAGTAACAGCTGATTCAGATATGGATGAACACATGAAACAAGTCATGAATATATGAAGTAGTTATACATTTACGTAATGTGGTTTGGTTATATGTTAAAGTATTTCGTTTTAGAGACATTCACATTACACATTACTCTCCTCCCTCTTTTTTCTCTTTCCTTTCTAATTTATCTTCTCTCTGTCTCTCTCTGTCTCTCTCTGTCTCTCTGTCTCTCTTTCTCTGTCTCTCTCTCTCTGTCTCTCTCTCTCTGTCTCTCTCTCTCTCTGTCTCTCTCTCTCTGTCTCTCTCTCTCTCGGTCTCTCTCTCTCTGTCTCTCTCTGTCTCTCTCTCTCTGTCTCTCTCTCTCTCTCTCTCTGTCTCTCTCTCTCTCTGTCTCTCTCTCTCTGTCTCTCTCTCTCTCTGTCTCTCTCTCTGTCTCTCTGTCTCTGTCTCTCTCTGTCTCTCTCTCGCTGTCTGTCTCTCTCTCTCTCTCTGTCTCTCTCTGTCTCTCTCTCTCTCTCTCGCTGTCTCTCTCTCTCTGTCTCTCTCTGTCTCTCTCTCTCTGTCTCTCTCTCTCTCTGTCTCTCTCTCTCTGTCTCTCTCTCTCTCTGTCTCTCTCTCTCTATGTCTCTCTCTCTCTCTGTCTCTCTGTCTCTCTGTCTCTCTCTTGTCCCTCTCTCTCTCGTCCCTCTCTCTCTCTCTTGTCCCTCTCTCCTCTCTCGCTCTATCTCTTCATACTCTTTTTCTTACCTTTCCCATGCCTCTGTTTTTCTCTTCCATCTCTCTCAACTCTCTCTTCTCTCTCTCTCTCGTCCATTTCTCATTTCTCTCCCTCTCTCTCTCCTCCCTATCCTCTTTCTCTTCCCTCTCTCTTTCTCTCTCTCCTCCCTCTTTTTTTCTCTCTCCTCTCTCTCTCTCGCTCTTCCCTCTCTCTCTTTCCTCTCCCTCTTTCTCTTTCCTCTCCCTCTCTCTCTTCTCCCTCTCATCCCTCTCGTCTCTCTCTCTCTCTCTTCTCACTCACTCTCTCTCTTCCCACTCACTCTCTCTCTGTGTGTCTCTCCTCTCTCTCTGTGTGTCTCTCCTCTCTCTCTCTCTGTGTCTCTCCTCTCTCTACCCCCTCTCTCTCTCTTCCCCTCTCTTCCCCCTCTCTCTCTCTACCCCCCCCCCCCCCCCCCCCTCTCTCTCTTCCCTCACTCTCTCCAGTGCTTTACACTGCAGCAGACTTTATTATTGTTTTCAATGCTCTTCCCTATGAGGTTCAGCATGGCTGGACTATTATTGCCCTGCCAGACGTATTTGGGTTGACATTTTAGTTAAGGGGAGGTTTCTTGCCAGTTTATTGTGTATTGTTATTTGAACTGTATTGATGTGGTACTAATGACATGTGGCCCAGAAGATTGTGGACATTTTAAGGCCTTTGTTTGTCTATGACCCCCCCACCATTCATACCCTCTGCACTCCTCCACTGGGAGGTAATACAGATTACTGCAAATCCTCTAATGTTGATGACTGGGTTCTTTCTTGTAAATAGTTTCTATGAAGTTGCCGTTAAATTGCTCTGCCATCATTATTGTATGAGGTATTATTGGTGGGGTTACCCCTGTGCTGTGATGGGTGTTTTATAACGTAACCTTCTTTGTTTCACGGAAACATGGCTCACTCGAGAGACGCTATCGGAGTCGGTGCAGCCAGCTGGTTTCTTCACGCATCACGCCGACAGAAACAAACATCTTTCTGGTAAGAAGATTATTCGGATCTATACGGTCTGAATAATGATGATCCAAGCCTCTTTGAAAATATATATAAGAATTTATCAACTCTACAAGCAAAACTACACTATATTATTATGGCGGGAGATTTTACTACGGTCTTAATTAAATACCTCTATGGACCGGAAAGGAAATCACACTACAAACTATCACCATCAGGCACTTAAGGAAATCATGAATGTCATGGATATATTGGAATTTGTGGATATATGGAGACTTAAATACCCTGACCTAGTGAGATATACATGGCGGAGGTTTAATACCCTGACCTAGTGAGATATACATGGCAGAGGTTTAATACCCTGACCTAGTGAGATATACATGGAGGAGGTTTAATATCCTGACCTAGTGAGATATACATGGCGGAGGTTTAATATCCTGACCTAGTGAGATATACATGGCGGAGGTTTAATACCCTGACCTAGTGAGATATACATGGAGGAGGTTTAATACCCTGACCTAGTGAGATATACATGGCGGAGGTTTAATACCCTGACCTAGTGTAACGGCTTTCTTCCATAGGTGAAGGAGAGGACCAAAGTGCAGCGCGGCTAGTGTTCAACATGTTTAATAAAAGAACAAGTGAAACACTACAAACAACATACAAAATAACAAAATGTGCAAAAACCGAGACAGACCTATCTGGTGCAGACAACCACAGAGACAGGAAACAAACACCCACAAAATCCCAACACAAAACAAGCCTCCTATATATGATTCTCAATCAGGGACAACGATTACCATCTGCCTCTGATTGAGAACCATATTAGGCTGGACATAGAAACAGACTAACTAGACACACAACATAGAATTCCCACCCAGCTCACGTCCTGACCAACAGTAAACAAGCAAAACACATAATAACTCTGGTCAGGACGTTACAGTACCCCCCTCCTGAGGTGCGGACTCCGAACGCACCCCTACAACTCAAGAGGAGGGTCTGGGTGGGCATCTGTCCGCGGTGGCGGCTCCGGCGGTGGACGAGGACACCACTCCACCACTGTCTTTGTCCCCCTCCTTAGCGTCCTTTGAGTGGCGACCCTCGCCCACGACCTTAGCCTAAGAATCCTCCCCAAGGCCCCCACATGATTTTGGAGGTAGCTCAGGACAGAGAGGTAGCTCAGGACAGAGAGGTAGCTCAGGACAGAGAGGTAGCTCAGGACAGAGAGGTAGCTCAGGACAGAGAGGTAGCTCAGGACAGAGAGGTAGCTCAGGACGAATGGCAGCTCCGGACTGAATGGCAGCTCCGGACTGAATGGCAGCTCCGGACTGGGTGGCAGCTCCGGACTGAGTGGCAGCTCCGGACTGGGTGGCAGCTCCGGACTGGGTGGCAGCTCCGGACTGGGTGGCAGCTCCGGACTGGGTGGCAGCTCATGACTGGGTGGCAGCTCATGACTGTAGGGCAGCTCATGACTGTAGGGCAGCTCATGACTGTAGGGCAGCTCATGACTGTAGGGCAGCTCATGACTGTAGGGCAGCTCATGACTGTAAGGCAGCTCATGACTGGAGGGCAGCTCATGACTGGAGGGCAGCTCATGACTGGAGGGCAGCTCATGACTGGAGGGCAGCTCATGACTGTAGGACAGCTCATGACTGTAGGGCAGCTCATGACCGTAGGGCAGCTCATGACCGTAGGGCAGCTCATGACTGTAGGGCAGCTCATGACTGTAGGGCAGCTCATGACTGTAGGGCAGCTCATGACTGGCTGACGGCTCTGGACGCTCATGGCTGACTGACGGCTCCGGCAGATCCTGTCTGGTTGGTGGCTCTGGCAGATTCTGTCTGGTTGGCGGCTCTGGCAGATCCTGTCTGGTTGGCGGCTCTGGCAGATCCTGTCTGGTTGGCGGCCCTGGCAGATCCTGACTAACGAATGGCTCTAGCGGCTCCTGACTGACGAACGGCTCTGACGGCTCGGGACAGACGGGCGGCTCTAACGGCTCGGGACAGACGGATGGCTCAGACGGCGCTGGGGAGACGGATGGCTCAGATGGCGCTGGGGAGACGGATGGCTCAGATGGCGCTGGGGAGACGGATGGCTCAGATGGCGCTGGGGAGACGGATGGCTCCGATGGCGCTTGGCAGACGGCCAGCTCTGACGGCGTTGGGCAGACGGACAGTTCAGACGGCGTTGGGCAGACGGACAGTTCAGACGGCGTTGGGCAGACGGGCAGTTCAGGCGCCGCTGGGCAGACGGGCAGTTCAGGCACCGCTGGGCAGACGGCAGACTCTGGCCGGCTGAGACGCACTATAGGCCTGATGCGTGGTGACGGAACTGGAGGTACCGGGCTGAGGGCACGCACCTCAGGGCGAGTACGGGGAGGAGGAACAGGGCTCTGGAGATGCACTGGAAGCCTGGTGCGTGGTGTAGGCACTGGTGGTACTGGGCTGGGGCGGGAAGGTGGCGCCGGATATACCGGACCGTGAAGGAGGACACGCGCTCTTGAGCACCGAGCCTCTCCAACCTTACCAGGTTGAATGGTCCCCGTAGCCCTGCCAGTGCGGCGAGGTGGAATAGCCCGCACTGGGCTATGCAGGCGAACCGGGGACACCACCTGTAAGGCTGGTGCCATGTACTTCATGGCACCCGGCTCGATGCCCAACCTAGCCCTACCAGTGTGGCAAGGTGGAATAGCCCGCACTGGGCTAAGCACGCGTACTGGGGACACCGTGCGCTTTACCGACCAGTACGACGCCCTCTCACTCCACGGTAAGCCCGGGGAGTTGGCTCAGGTATCCAACCCGGCTTCGCCACACTCCCCTTTATCCCCCCCCCAAGAAATTTTTGGGTGAGCCTCTCGGGCTTCCAGCCTCTCTTACGTGCTGCCTCCTCAATCCACCGCTCCTGGGCTGTGGCTGCCTCCTTCTCCTCCCGAGAGCGGCGATTCTCTCCAACCTTTGCCCAGGGTCCTTTTCCGTTCATGATTTCCTCCCATGACCATTCCTCCTGGTACCGCTGCTGCTGTTGCTGCTGCCCGTTGCCACGCTGCTTGGTCCGGGCGGAGGTTTAATATCCTGACCTAGTGAGATATACATGGAGGAGGTTTAATACCCTGACCTAGTGAGATATACATGGAGGAGGTTTAATACCCTGACCTAGTGAGATATACATGGCGGAGGTTTAATACCCTGACCTAGTGAGATATACATGGCGGAGGTTTAATATCCTGACCTAGTGAGATATACATGGCGGAGGTTTAATATCCTGACCTAGTGAGATATACATGGAGGAGGTTTAATACCCTGACCTAGTGAGATATACATGGCGGAGGCTTAATCAAGCTAGTCGTCTTGACTCCTTTCTTATGCCATTCTCTCTGGCACCAAAAGTTTAAAAAGTGTTGATAGGGGACAGAATGCGGTCGGATCATCACATAATTGGCATATATATTACTCTTACAGAATTTCCACGTGGGCGAGGATATTGGAAATTTAATCAAAGTCTACTAGATGATAAATTGTTTAGAACTAGGACAGTAGAATTTATAACTGACTTTTTCAGACATAACATAGGTTCAGCAGATCCCCGTATTGTATGGGACACTTTTAAGTGTGCCTTTAGAGGCCATGCAATTCAGTACTCATCTATAAAACAAAAGCAATTTAGATCAAAAGAGTCCATATTAACAAAGGAAATTGAAGGACTAACAGTACCGTTAGATAGCAATAAAAATGGTACCATAGAGGCATAGAATAAGTTAGAGGAAAAACAAAAAGAAATGGAGGAACTTATTCAAGAAAGATCCAGTGTAATATATTATAAAAATAAAGCGAACTGGATGGAATATGGGGAAAAATGCACCAAATTCTTTTTCAATCTTCAATATAGAAATACCAAAAGAAATGTATTAACACTTGTTACAAATGATGGAGTCACGCATGATTCACCAAATTATATTTTGAAAGAGGAAGTAAAGTACTTTAAGAATATGTTTTCGTTTCAGGCTCCTTCATCTCCACTAACTGAAACTAATTGTATGGATTTTTTTCCTAATAATAATGTAAAAAAATTAACATCTGTACAGAAAGACTCATGTGAAGGCCAAATTACAGAGGAGGAACTGCTTGATGCAATTGGGGCCTTTAAGGATGGGAAAACTCCAGGGCTGGATGGCATACCAGTGGAAGTATACAAAACTTTTTTTGATATACTCAAAGGACCATTATTAGCTTGTTTTAACCACTCCTATATAAATGGTAGATTATCAGACACGCAACAAGAAGGTCTGATTTCATTATTACTGAAACAGGACCCAAGTGGTATGTATAAAGATCCAGTCCATTTAAAAAATTGGAGACCTCTTACATTTCAGTGTTGTGATGCAAAAATCCTAGCAAAATGCTTGGCGCATAGAAAAAAACAAGTTTGTCAGATATTATTCATCCTAATCAGACAGGTTTTTTACATGGACGATACATTGGAGATAATATAAGGCAAGTACTGGAAACAATAGAACACTATGAAATATCGGGGAAACCAGGCCTGGTTTTCATAGCTGATTTTGAAAAGGCTTTGATAACGTACGACTGGAGTTTATATATAAATGCCTAGAATATTTCAATTTTGGGGAATCTCTTATAAAATAGGTTAAAATTATGTATAGTAACCCTAGGTGTAAAATAGTAAATAATGGCTACACCTCAGAAAGTTTGAAACTATCTAGAGGAGTAAAACAAGGTTGTCCACTATCGGCATATCTATTTATTATTGCCATCGAAATGTTAGCTGTTAAAATTAGATCAAACATTAATATTAAGGGATTAGAAATCCGTGGCTTAAAAACTAAGGTGTCATTGTACGCTGATGATTCATGTTTTCTTTTAAAACCACAATTAGAGTCTCTCCACGGCCTCTTAGAGGATCTAGATACCTTTGCTATCCTCTCTGGATTAAAACCAAATTATGATAAATGTACCATATTACGTATTGGATCACTAAAAAATACACATTTTACATTGCCATGTAGTTTACCAATTAAATGGTCTGACGGAGATGTGGACATACTCGGTATACAAATCCCAAAAGAAAGAAATGATCTCACTCCAATAAATTTTTATAGAAAGTTAGCAAAAATAGATAAGATCTTGCTACCATGGAAAGGAAAATACCTGTCTATTTGTGGAAAAATCACCCTGATTAACTCTTTAGTCATATCACAGTTTACCTATTTGCTTATGGTTTTGCCTACACCTAGTGACCTGCTATTTAAATTATATGAACAAAAAATATTCCATTTTATGTGGAACGGCAAGCCAGATAAAATTAAAAGGGCCTATTTATATAACGAATATGAATTCGGAGGGCAGAAATTATTAAATATTAAAGCATTAGACCTCTCACTAAAGGCATCCGTCATACAAAAGTTATACTTAAATCCAAACTGGTTCTCTAGTAAATTGGTACGAATGTTTCATCCTATATTCAAAAAGGGCCTATTCCCTTTATTCAGATTACACCTGCTCACTTTCGGTTGTTTGAAAAGGAAATAATCTCCAAAATATCTTTATTTTTTAAACAAGCCTTAGAAAGTTGGTTGCAATTTCAGTTTAATCCACCTGAAAGGACGGAACAAATAGTACAACAAATATTGTGGTTAAATTCAAATATAGTAATTGATAAAAAAAAATGTATTTATCGAAGAAATGTTTAAAAAGGTATAATTTTAGTGAATGATATCATAAATAGGACTGGTGGAGTTATGTCACACATGCAGCTAACACAGACATATGGAAATGTCTGCTCTACCCAAAATTACAACCAATTAATTGCAGTATTACCACAAAAATGGAAGAGGCAAGTAGAAGGGGAAAAAAGTAAGGAACATCTATGTCGGCCCTATATTAAAGAACATAAATGGTTAAAGAAAAGTGTGATAAATAAAAACATATACCAATTTCATTTAAGGACCAAAAAACTGACAGCTGTGCCATATAAATTGCAAAATAGTTGGGAAGAGATGTTCGATGTACCCATTCCATGGCACATGGTTTATGAATTGATACGCAAAACAACGCCGGATTCAAAACTTCACATTTTTCAATTTAAATTACGATACAAAATTCTTGCAACTAATAGAATGTTATATATATGGGGGATACAATCTTCCCAGCTCTGCAGATTCTGCTGTGAGGAGGCAGAGTCATTAGATCATTTATTTTGGTATTGTCCGTATGTAGCTCGTTTTTGGTCACAGGTCCAGGAATGGCTGAAGAATTGCAACATTTGCCTAGAACTAACGCTACAGATAGCAATACTGGGGGATTTGAAAAGCCATAGTCAATCAATCAATAATATAATAATTATTTTAGCAAAATTGCTTATTTTTAATTTACAATCTGTAGAAGCTATGAGAATAGGAAGGTTCAAATCTTTTGTGAAGCATCACAGCACAGTTGAAAAATATATGGCAAATAAAAATCCGAAATGGATGATGTTGGAAGATAGATGGGAAGGGTTGAGTGGAGCTGAAGGGTGGGACTAATAGCAAGATAAACAATGTAGGGCATACGGGATCTGTGAAATGTGTATAGGTGCGGAGCTTTTGTGAAATAGCGCAGTTACAAGTGGAAATCAAACTGGATGGACAACAGAAATAGTGGAAGGACTAAGAACAAACAAGAGAGAACTATTACAAAGTAGACTGTGTCTGTAAAATGTGTATAAGATGTATAAATTGAAGGTAAAAGCAGAAGTGTTTATCAGTTTACTCCAATTGGGGGATCGGTGGTAGGGTTGCGGGGAATAATAATAAAGGTATATTCTTTAAAAAGTATGTATGTCTATATAGGTATGTGAATGTATATATGTGTATATCTATGCATGCGTGTATGGATATATATATTTACCCCCCAAAATATGGGGGATTGGAAATGATGCAGACAATTACATTGGAAGCAACATTCTTTCCGCAATATTAAGCCGATCCACCCCTCAAATAAAATAAAAATAATAATAAAAAAATAAAAAAAGAAGAGGGCGGGGGGTATGCCTTATGATCAACGAGACGTGGTGTGATCATAACAACATACAGGAACTCAAGTCATTCTGTTCACCTGACTTAAAATTCCTCACAATCAAAAGTCGACCGCATTATCTACCAAGGGAATTCTCTTCGATTATAATCACAGACGTATATATTCCCCCCCAAGCAGACACATCGATGGCCCTGAACAAACTTTATCTGACTCTATGTAAACTGGAAACCACACATCCTGAGGCTGCATTCATTGTAGGTGGGGATTTTAACAAGGCTAATCTGAAAACAAAACTCCCTAAATTCTATCAGCATATTGATTGTGCTACCAGGGCTGGTAAAACCCTGGATCATTGTTATTCTAACTTCCGCGACGCATATAAGGCCCTCCCCCGCCCTCCTTTCGGAAAAGCTGACCACGACTCCATTTTGTTGCTTCCAGACTACAAACAGAAACTAAAACAAGAAGCTCCAGCGCTCAGGTCTGTTCAACGCTGGTCCGACCAATCTGAGTCCACGCTTCAAGACTGCTTCGATCACGTGGATTGGGATATGTTCCGCATTGCGTCCAACAACAACATTGACGAATACGCTGATTCGGTGAGCGAGTTCATTAGAAAGTGCATCGGCGACGTAATACCCACAGCAACGATTAAAACATTCCCAAACCAGAAACATGGATTGATGGCAGCATTCGCATGAAACTTAAAGCGCGAACCACTGCTTTTAACCAGGGCAAGGTGACCGGAAACATGACCGAATATAAACAGTGTAGCTATTCCCTCCGCAAGGCAATCAAACAAGCTAAGTGCCAGTATAGAGACAAAGTAGAGTCGCAATTCAACAGCTCAGACACAAGAGGTATGTGGCAGGGTCTACAGTCAATCACGGATTACAAAAAGAAAACCAGCTCCGTCGTGGACCAGGATGTCTTGCTCCCAGACAGACTAAATAACTTTTTTGCTCGCTTTGAGGACAATACAGTGCCACTGACACGGCCCGCTACCAAAACCTGGGCCCTTTTAAACACCACGTATATTTATGTTAGCTCACCACCAAATACAAAAAAGGACAGACATTTTTCACAGCACAGGTAGCATGCACAAAACCAACCTAACTAACCAAGAACCAACCAAACTAACCAAGAAACAACTTCATCAGATGACAGTCTTATAACATGGTATACAATAAATCTATGTTTTGTTCGAAAAATGTGCATATTTGAGCTATAAATCAGTTTTACATTGCAGCTACCATCACAGCTACCGTCACAAATAGCACCGAAGCAGCCAGAGTAATTACAGACACCAACGTGAAATACCTAAATACTCATCATAAAACATTTCTGAAAAATACATGGTGTACAGCAAATTAAAGACAAGCATCTTGTGAATCCAGCCAATATTTCCGATTTCTTAAGTGTTTTACAGCGAAAACACAATATAGCATTATATTAGCTTACCACAATAGCCAGAAACACAAGCCATTTACCAGCAGCAAAAGTTAGCGATCGTAACAAACCAGCAAAAGATATATAATTTTTGACTAACCTTGATAAGCTTCATCAGATGACAGTCCTATAACATCAGGTTATACATACACTTATGTTTTGTTCGAAAATGTGCATATTTAGAGCTGAAATCAGTGGTTATACATTGTGCTAACGTAGCATCTTTTTCCCAGAATGTCCGGATATTTTTATGACACTCACCTATTCTGACCAAAGAACTATTCATAAACGTTACTAAAAAATACATGTTGTATAGGAAATGATAGATACACTAGTTCTTAATGCAATCGCCGTGTTAGAATTCTAAAAATAACTTCATTACGACATCCAGCTTACGTTATGGCGAGAGAGCGCCCAAAACCTGGGCGCAAACTAATAGTACACATGTTCGACAGATATATGAAATAGCATCATAAAATGGGTCCTACTTTTGATGATCTTCCATCAGAATGTTGTAAAATGGGTCCTTTGTCGGGAACAATCGTTGTTTGGTTTTAGAATGTCCTCTTCTCCAGTCAATTAGCACGGAAAGCTAGCAAAGTGGTGCAAAGCTCTCCTTCGTGAACAAACGCAGACAACGCAACACGCCTAACGTCCCGAAAAAATTTCAATAATCTAATAAAACTGTATTGAAAAAACATACTTTTCGATGATATTGTCACATTTATCAAATAAAATCAAAGCCTGAGATATTAGTCGTCTATAACGACAGCTTTTCAGAAGGCAATACCAGGTCCCTTCACGCGCCTTCCAGAAAACAGGAAATTGGTGTCACGTCATGCCAAGAGCTTTTATTCGACCTCAGATCAAGTTATACACTCCATTTCTTCTCTCACTGCCTGTTGACATCTAGTGGAAGGCGTATGAAGTGCATGTATACTAATACATATCAAGCACATTTATAGGCAATGTAGCTTGGATAAAAGGTGCCCATTTCAAACGGCCTCGTACTCAATTCTTGCTCGTACAATATGCATATTATTATTACTATTGGATAGAAAACACTCTCAAGTTTCTAAAACCGTTTGAATTATATCTGTGAGTAAAACAGAACTCATTTTGCAGCAAACTTCCTGTCAGAAAGGGACAAATCTGAAATCGAGGCTCTGTTCCAGGGCCTCCCTAATCGTTTGCTTGAAATCTATTAGTATACATGCACTTCATACGCCTTCCACTAGATGTCAATAGGCTGTGAGAGGTGAAATGGGGTCTCTAGCTCTTTCTATGGTCAAAAGAGAGAGCTTGGAATGACAGGACCCCAATTTCCTTTGTTCAGGAAGACGCGGAAAGGACTTCCGCATTGGCTTCTGAAAAGCTTTTGTTATAGACGGCTAATATCTCCGGCTTTGATTTTATTTGATAAATGTGACAATATCATCGTAAAGTATGTTTTTTCAATATAGTTTAATCAGATTATTGAAATTTTTTCGGGAGTTTTGGCATGTTCCGTTCTCTGCGTTTGTTGGCGATGGACAGCTTCGCGCCACTTGGCAAGTTTTGCTTGCTAATTCGAGAGGGAAAAAGGACATTCTAAATCCAAACAACGATTGTTCTGGATAAAGGACCACTTGTACAAGATTCTGATGGAAGCTCAACAAATGTAGGACCAATTTATGATGTTATTTCCTATTTCTGTCGAAAATGTGTTGTTGTGTTTTCCGCCTTGAGTTTTGGCGCTGTCTCGCTATAACGTAAGCTGCATGTCGTACTAAAGTTATTTTTAGAATTCTAACACGGCGATTGCATTAAGAACTAGTGTATCTATCATTTGCTGTACAACAAGTATTTTTTAGTAACGTTTATGATTAGTTATTTGGTCAGAATAGGTGAGTGTCAGAAATATATCCGGAGATTCTGGAAAATATTTGCTACGTTTTCACAATGTATACCCACGGATTTCAGCTCTAAATATGCACATTTTCGAACAAACCATATATGTATTGTGTAATATGATGTTATAGGACTGTCATCTGATGAATTTTATGAAGGTTAGTGAAATAATTAATATCTTTTGCTGGTTTTGTCGCTATCAATACTGTTGCCTTGAATCAATGCTGTTGTGTGGTTGGCTATTGTAGTAAGCTAATATAATGCTATATTGTGTTTTTGCTGTAAAACACTTAAAGAATCTGAAATATTGGCTGGATTCACAAGATGTTTGTCTTTCATTTGCTGTACACCATGTATTTTTCAGAAATGTTTTAAGATGAGTATTTAGGTATTTCAATTTGGTCTCTGTAATTGTTCTAGCTGCTTCGGTGCTATTTCCAATTGTAGCTGCAATGTAAAACTATGATTTATACCTCAAATATGCACATTTTTCGAACAAAACATAGATTTATTGTATAACTTGTTATAAGACTGTCATCTGATGAAGTTGTTTCTTGGTTAGTTTGGTTGGTTCTTGGTTAGTTTGGTTGGTTTTGTGCAAGCCACCTGTGCTGTGAAAAATGTCTGTGCTTTTTTGTATTTGGTGGTGAGCTAACATAAATATACGTGGTGTTTTTGCTGTAAAACATTTTAAAAATCGGACATGTTGGCTGGATTCACAAGATGTTTATCTTTCATTTGCTGTATTGGACTTGTTAATGTGTGAAAGTAAAATATTTCAAAAATATATATTTTGAATTTCGCGCCCTGCACTTGAAGTGGCTGTTGTCATATTGTGCCCGACTTCGGGCTTGCAGCCCAAAGAAGTTAAAACATTCCCAAACCAGAAACCATGGATTGATGGCAGCATTCACGTGAAACTGAAAGCGCGAACCACTGCTTTTAACCAGGGCAAGGTGACCGGAAACATGACCGAATATAAACAGTGTAGCTATTCCCTCCGCAAGGCAATCAAACAAGCTAAGTGCCAGTATAGAGACAAAGTAGAGTCGCAATTCAACAGCTCAGACACAAGAGGTATGTGGCAGGGTCTACAGTCAATCACGGATTACAAAAAGAAAACCAGCCCCGTCGTGGACCAGGATGTCTTGCTCCCAGACAGACTAAATAACTTTTTGCTCGCTTTGAGGACAATACAGTGCCACTGACACGGCCCGCTACCAAAACCTGCAGGCTCTCCTTCACTGCAGCCGAGGTGAGTAAAACATTTAAACGTGTTAACCCTAGCAAGGCTGCAGGCCCAGACGGCATTCCCAGCCGCGTCCTCAGAGCATGCGCAGACCAGCTGGCTGGTGTGTTTACGGACATATTCAATCAACCCTTATCCCAGTCTGCTGTTCCCACATGCTTCAAGAGGGCCACCATTGTTCCTGTTCCCAAGAAAGCTAAGGTAACTGAGCTAAATGACTACCGCCCCGTAGCACTCACTTCCGTCATCATGAAGTGCTTTGAGAGACTAGTCAACGCCCATATCACCTCCACCCTACCTGACACCCTAGACCCACTCCAATTTGCTTACCAACCCAATAGGTCCACAGACGACGCAATCGCAACCACACTGCACACTGCCCTAACCCGTCTGGACAAGAGGAATACCTATGTGAGAATGCTGTTCATCGACTACAGCTCAGCATTTAACACCATAGTACCCTCCAAACTCGTCATCAAGCTCGAGACCCTGGGTCTCGACCCCGCCCTGTGCAACTGGGTCCTGGACTTCATGACGGGCCGCCCCCAGGTGGTGAGGGTAGGTAACAACATCTCCACCCCGCTGATCCTCAACACTGGGGCCACACAAGGGTGCGTTCTGAGCCCTCTCCTGTACTCCCTGTTCACCCACGACTGCGTGGCCATGCACGCCTCCAACTCAATCATCAAGTTTGCGGACGACACTACAGTGGTAGGCTTGATTACCAACAACGACGAGACGGCCTACAGGGAGGAGGTGAGGGCCCTTGGAGTGTGGTGTCAGGAAAATAACCTCACACTCAACGTCAACAAAACAAAGGAGATGATTGTGGACTTCAGGAAACAGCAGAGGGAGCACCCCCCAATCCACATCGACGGGACAGTAGTGGAGAGGGTAGTAAGTTTTAAGTTCCTCGGTGTACACATCACAGACAAACTGAATTGATCCACCCACACAGACAGCGTTGTGAAGAAGGCGCAGCAGCGCCTCTTCAACCTCAGGAGGCTGAAGAAATTCGGCTTGTCACCAAAAGCACTCACAAACTTCTACAGATGCACAATCGAGAGCATCCTGTCGGGCTGTATCACCGCCTGGTATGGCAACTGCTCCGCCCACAACCGTAAGGCTCTCCAGAGGGTAGTGAGGTCTGAACAACGCATCATCGGGGGCAAACTACCTGCCCTCCAGGACACCTACACCACCCGATGTCACAGGAAGGCCATAAAGATCATCAAGGACAACAACCACCCAAGCCACTGCCTGTTCACCCCGCTATCATCCAGAAGGCAAGGTCAGTACAGGTGCATCAAAGCAGGGACCGAGAAACTGAAAAACAGCTTCTATCTCAAGGCCATCAGACTGTTAAACAGCCACCACTAACATTTAGTGGCCGCTGCCAACATACTGACTCAACTCTAGCCACTTTAATAATGGGAAATGATGGAAATTTATGTAAAAATGTATCACTAGCCACTTTAAACAATGCCACTTAATATAATGTTTACATACCCTACATTACTCATCTCATATGTATATGTATATACTGTACTCTATATCATCTACTGCATCTTGCCATCTTTATGTAATACGTGTATCACTAGCCACTTTAAACTATGCCACTTTGTTTACATACCCTACATTACTCATCTCATATGTATATACTGTACTCGATATCATCTACTGCATCTTGCCTATGCCGTTCTGTACCATCACTCATTCATATATCTTTATGTACATATTCTTTATCCCATTACACTTGTGTGTATAAGGTAGTAGTTGTGGAATTGTTAGGTTAGATTACTTGTTGGTTATTACTGCATTGTCGGAACTAGAAGCACAAGCATTTCGCTACACTCGCATTAACATCTGCTAACCATGTGTATGTGACAAATAAAATTTGATTTGATTTGATATATGGTGTGTCTTATCTTTTCTCTCCACTGGCTATCTGGCTAACAGGCTACACTCTAGACAGTCTCTTCTGCTGATGTGTGTGTGTAGGGTAGTGGGTCTCTCTCTATCCTACTCTTTTCCTTTCTGCAGGGTTAATACCTGCCTGGCGCCCCAGCAAAATCTTTACCTTTACCCCTCTCTAACAATACCGCTACAAGATTTACCAACACTTGAAGTTTCATATGTCAAATGTTTCTACAAGATAATAACCACTAGCATCACATAATCACTAACCACCACACATGTTCAGACTCACCTCAGGTGTGAGATGTAGGGCAGACACTGAAGGAAACTCCTCACTTCACTCTCTTCATCTGACCAGCCCTTCAGCTCTACTGGTTTCTTCTCTGGTTGGAGTTTCAGCACTTCTAGGAGGAGGGAGGCCTTTCTCTCTGAGAGGTCTATGGACCAGACTGCAGGAGCTGACTGGTAAACTGGCTGTAATGCTGGAAGGAAACTCCTGCCTGTTTGAGTCTCATAGTCCTTCACATGTGAGTACAGATCCAACAGGAAATGACTCTCTCTAAATGGATCATCACCATCATCATCATCATCATATATGTATCTGCACATGGAGGATAATGTCTTTAAGATATTCTCTCCTGTCTCTGTATCAAACTCAGCTGCAGCAACACTGAGTTTAGACAGAACAAGCCAGGTCTCTTTACCATAACAAACAAACAACCTGAAAGAGAAGGCAGACAACATTGTTAACCTGTTTTGGCTGCAGGGGCAGTATTGAGTAGCTCTGATAAAAGGTGCCCATTTCAAACGGCCTCGTACTCAATTCTTGCTCGTACAATATGCATATTATTATTACTATTGGATAGAAAACACTCTCTAGTTTCTAAAACCGTTTGAATTATATCTGTGAGTAAAACAGAACTCATTTGGCACAAACTTCCTGACCAGGAAGTGGAAAGTCTGAAATCGAGGCTCTCTTCTAGGTCCTGCCTATAAATGGGCATGATACCTATTAGTATACATGCTAGTCATACACCTTCCCCTGGTTGTCAAGAGGCAGTGAGAGAAGAAATGGGGTGTTTATCTTGGTCTGAGATGGAATACGTCCTCTTGGAATGACGTGTCACCCATTTCCTGTTTTCAGGAAGGCGCGAGGAGGAACCTGGGATTGCCTTTTGAAAAGCTGTCGTTATAGGCGACTACTATCTCCGGCTTTGATTTTATTTGATACATGTGACAATATGATCGTAAAGTATGTTTTTTCAATATAGTTTTATTCGATTTTTGAAATTTATTCGGGACGTTAGGCGTGTTGCGTTATGTGCCTTTGTTCAGAAAGGAGAGCTTCGTGCCACTTGGCTAGTGCACTTGCTAATTCAAGAGTGAAAAGGACGTTCTAAATCCAAACAACGACTGTTCTGGACAAAGGACACCTTGTACAACATTCTGATGGAAGATTAGCAAAAGTAGGAAACATTTTATGATGTTATTTCATATATCTGTCGAACTGTGTACTATTAGTTTTGCGCCCAGGTTTTGGGCACTCGGTCGACATAACGTAAGCCTTATGTGGTAATGAAGTTATTTTTAGAATTCTAACACGGCGATTGCATTAAGAACTAGTGGATCTATCATTTCCTATACAACATGTATTTTTTAGTTATGTTTATGAATAGCTATTTGGTCAGAATATGTGTGTCAGAAAAAGTGTCAGAAAAAAATCCGGACGTTGTGGGAAAAAGTAGCTACATTAGCACAATGTATAACCACTGATTTCAGCTCTAAATATGCACATTTTCGAACAAAACATAAGTGTATGTATAACCTGATGTTATAGGACTGTCATCTGATGAAGAATATCAAGGTTAGTCAAAAATTATATATCTTTTACTGGTTTGTTACGATCGCTAACTTTTGCTACTGGGAAATGGCTTGTGTTTCTGGCTATTGTGGTAAGCTAATATAACGCTATATTGTGTTTTCGCTGTAAAACACTTAATAAATCGGAAATATTGGCTGGAATCACAAGATGCCTGTCTTTCATTTGCTGTACACTATGTATTTTTCAGAAATGTTTTATGATGAGTATTTAGGTATTTGGCGTTGGTGTCTGTAATTATTCTGTCTGCTTTCGGTGCAATTTCTCATTGTAGCTGCAATGTAAACTATGATTTATACCTGAAATATGCACATTTTTCGAACAAAACATAGATTTATTGAATAACATGTTATAAGACTGTCATCTGATGAAGTTGTTTGTTGGTTAGTTTGGTTGGTTCTTGGTTAGTTAGGTTGGCTTTGTGCATGCTACCTGTGCTGTGAAAAATGTCTGTCCTTTTTTGTATTTGGTGGTGAGCTAACATAAATATACGTGGTGTTTTCGCTGTAAAACATTTAAAAAATCAGACATGTTGGCTGGATTCACAAGATGTGTACCTTTCATATGCTGTATTGGACTTGTTAATGTGTGAAAGTTAAATATTTAAAAAATATATATTTTGAATTTCGCGCCCTGCACTTGAGCTGGCTGTTGTCATAAGTGTACCGACACCGGGCTGCAGCCATAAGAAGTTAATACATGTTATCCTGGATTCTCTGGTCAAGTAATGCAGAGGAATCACCATCAGACACATAATAATGTTTACATGGCAGAATGGTAAAAACATACTAATGGAGGGATATGGATAAACAGATGTTTTATAAACCAGATAAATAACTGGTACAACGTGACACATCTCTGAAAAAACACTCACCTCAGCTGTGAGATGTAGGACAGACACTGAAGGAAACTCCTCACTTCACTCTCTTCATCTGAACAGCCCTTCAGCTCTACTGGTTTCTTCTCTGGTTGGAGTTTCAGCACTTCTAGGAGGAGGGAGGCCTTTCTCTCTGAGAGGTCTATGGACCAGACTGCAGGAGCTGACTGGTAAACTGGCTGTAATGCTGGAAGGAAACTCCTGCCTGTTTGAGTCTCATAGTCCTTCACATGTGAGCACAGATCCAGCAGGAAATCACATTTCTGATTGTGATATACTTTAGACAGTGACAACACTTTCTCTACAGTTGTTTGTATGGTTCCTCTCTCATGGAGAGCTGCTTGAAGACACAGATTCAGTAGGAATGTCTTCTCTCTCTTTCTCCTCTCTATAATATCCTTCAGTGGAGGAAACCTGAACAAACAGTTTAAAACACAGATGATATACAGGTGAGTGATGAGGACTGATATGAGTAACAGGGTTGGGGAACTGAAAACTAATAGCACCATATGACTCCATCTTTTAAAACAATACAACTATCAATTTGAATTTTGTTCAATTTCAATTCCTATTGAATTAGAGTTTCTACAGCATCTCCATATGTGCATGTATTAAAAAGATAAAGACAGTGTAAAACATAAATACTATCTACACCAGTTCAATGACATGTGGACTCTTGTTGGATAAACTCACTCACCTCAGCTGTGAGATGTAGGGCAGACACTGAAGGAAACTCCTCACTTCACTCTCTTCATCTGACCAGCCCTTCAGCTCTACTGGTTTCTTCTCTGGTTGGAGTTTCAGCACTTCTAGGAGGAGGGAGGCCTTTCTCTCTGAGAGGTCTATGGACCAGACTGCAGGAGCTGACTGGTAAACTGGCTGTAATGCTGGAAGGACACTCCTGCCTGTTTGAGTCTCATAGTCCTTCACATGTGAGTACAGATCCAGCAGGAAATCACATTTCTGGTTGTGATATACTTTAGACAGTGACAACACTTTCTCTACAGTTGTTTGTATGGTTCCTCTTTCATGGAGAGCTGCTTGAAGACACAGATTCAGTAGTAATGTCTTCTCTCTCGTTCTCCTCTCTTCAGGGGATCTTCTCTGATCCTGTGGTGGAGTAAAACTGCAAGAACAGTTTAACAACGAATATATTAATATGTGAGATATGATATGTATTTCTGAAGGTCACATTATGGTGTGTAAAATACAATGACTATCTTTCTAAACTCATCATCCACTTCAATTGTTCCTTATAATCCTGACCACAAAGTAAGATTGCATCTTTTTAAACACTAAGTGTCTGTTTAGTATATTAATTTACTGCAGAAAGCTACAAACTTCCTCTCTAAAGGGAAATACAGTGTCATGACGTTGGCCTGGGGGTAGGTTTATGACAGTCATAAATACCTCTTCCCCCCTTTACTCTCCCTACTCTACTGATGTGACGTTAGAAAACCCCTTTTGGTTAACATAGAGATTCTGGGAACATCAGAAGTTGGGGGGAAATTAACTATATTCTGGTAATCCGACCAAGTGAACATATGCGGTGATACTTAAGGTATATTATGTCAGTTCGGTTGTCATCTGGCACATTCTCATCAATGATAGAATGACAAACTCTACAGTGGAAAGTCTGCACATCAGAGGTATCGGATTCACATGGAATTGTTGTTTAATTCAAATGTTTGAATATTAAATTATTTGTGAAGAGATTAAATGTAATTTTAGCTTCCAAATGAGAGATTTGGGTTTTCATAAGTTTGGGCCTCTGCTCAACCAGTGGCCCGCCCCTGTGAAGAGACATGGGTTATAAACTTTTCAGACACACTCTCTCCCTCCACTATATAAGCCATTGACGAAAATGTAACCTTCTGTTCTGGGTACATTAGGATGACGGTCCGATGTCAGAATGTTTCAGGTAATAACTACAGAACGAAGCCAACATCAGCATGAGCTTTGGTTGCGAATGGTATGAACTTTGAACTCTTATTCACTACCGAAGTGATACGTCCTAGCCGTTGGGTTAGCAGCTGCATACATAAATTAGGATAGGACAGACAGAGTATCCCGTCTACCACACAACTATCCAATTGACCACCAGAGACATTCTTCAAAGGACAAAGGACCCGGTTGGGAAACACGGCCTTCCATCTAACACCAACCTACTGAAGCGCAGCTCAGAGTAAATATTTATTGCATTTTCCTTTTCCAAATGGGCGGTAATTTAGAATGCATAAGATATTGTATTTACGATAGCACAGCTTCGCCTCTGTTCCAGCTTCCCGCTCTTTCACTCAAACCCAGTACTTTTTCTTTTGTGTAACAAGCTGTCATATCCGTTCCGCCCGCCAGGGACGTTTTCCTTTATGACGTAATTTGTAATCAAGGTATGATTCTTTCCGTGTATACAGTGGGGCAAAAAAGTATTTAGTCAGCCACCAATTGTGCAAGTTCTCCCACTTAGAAAGATGAGAGAGGCCTGTAATTTTCATCATAGGTACACTTCAACTATGACAGACAAAATTAGAAAAAAAATCCAGAAAATCACATTGTAGGATTTTTTATGAATTTATTTACATATTATGGTGGAAAATAAGTAATTGGTCAATAACAAAAGTTTATCTCAATACTTTGTTATATACCCTTTGTTGGCAATGACAGAGGTCAAACGTTTTATGTAAGTCTTCACAAGGTTTTCACACACTGTTGCTGGTATTTTGGCCCATTCCTCCATGCAGATCTCATCTAGAGCAGTGATGTTTTGGGGCTGTTGCTGGGCAACACGGACTTTCAACTCCAAAGATTTTCTATGGGGTTGAGATCTGGAGACTGGCTAGGCCACTCCAGGACCTTGAAATGCTTCTTACGGAGCCACTCCTTCGTTGCCCGGGCGGTTTGTTTGGGATCATTGTCATGCTGAAAGACCCAGCCACGTTTCATCTTCAATGCCCTTGCTGATGGAAGGAGGTTTTCACTCAAAATCTCACGATACATGGCCCCATTCATTCTTTCCTTTACACGGATCAGTCGTCCTGGTCCCTTTGCAGAAAAACAGCCCCAAATCATGATGTTTCCACCCCCATGCTTCACAGTAGGTATGGTGTTCTTTGGATGCAACTCAGCATTCTTTGTCCTCCAAACACGACGAGTTGAGTTTTTACCAAAAAGTTATATTTTGGTTTCATCTGACCATATGACATTCTCCCAATCTTCTTCTGGATCATCCAAATGCTCTCTAGCAAACTTCAGACGGGCCTGGACATGTACTGGCTTAAGCAGGGGGACACGTCTGGCACTGCAGGATTTGAGTCCCTGGCGGCGTAGTGTGTTACTGATGGTAGGCTTTGTTACTTTGGTCCCAGCTCTCTGCAGGTCATTCACTAGGTCCCCCCGTGTGGTTCTGGGATTTTGCTCACCGTTCTTGTGATCATTTTGACCCCACGGGGTGAGATCTTGCGTGGAGCCCCAGATCGACGGAGATTATCAGTGGTCTTGTATGTCTTCCATTTCTTAATAATTGCTCCCACAGTTGATTTCTTCAAACCAAGCTGCTTACCTATTGCAGATTCAGTCTTCCCAGCCTGGTGCAGGTCTAAAATTTTGTTTCTGGTGTCCTTTGACAGCTCTTTGGTCTTGGCCATAGTGGAGTTTGGAGTGTGGCTGTTTGAGGTTGTGGACAGGTGTCTTTTATACTGATAACAAGTTCAAACAGGTGCCATTAATACAGGTAACGAGTGGAGGCCAGAGGAGCCTCTTAAAGAAGAAGTTACAGGTCCGTGAGAGCCAGAAATCTTGCTTGTTTGTAGGTGACCAAATACTTATTTTCCACCATAATTTGCAAATAAATTCATTAAAAATCCTACAATGTGATTTTCTGGATTTTTTTTTCTCATTTTGTCTGTCATAGTTGAAGTGTACCTATGATGAAAATTACAGGCCTCTCTCATCTTTTTAAGTGGGAGAACTTGCACAATTCGTGGCTGACTAAATACTTTTTTGCCCCACTGTATGTAATTCTGTTGGATTAGTTAGGTATTTGGTAAATAAATAATTAAACCCAATTTTGTATTGCTGATTCAACTTGTTAGCCAGGGTTCGTGAAGATAACCAAGAATTTACAACTTTCAGATGAGACTGAAATAAGGTGACGATTAATATTGACTGCTATTGATGTAAAATATTACTCGGTCTTTAAGAGTTTATTCGGGAAGATAACAGCTCTATAAATATTCTTTCGTGGTGCCCCTCCTCTCTAGTTAATTACATTTACATGATTAGTTCAATCAGGTAATATTAATTACGAAGAAAGTATTTTATAGAATAGCATGTCATAACACTTAATCCGGCATAGCAAAGACACGACAACAGGGACAGACAACTACAATCTCTGAACTGTACTGATCCAACTCACCTCAGCTGTGAGATGTAGGGCAGACACTGAAGGAAACTCCTCACTTCACTCTCTTCATCTGACCAGCCCTTCAGCTCTACTGGTTTCTTCTCTGGTTGGAGTTTCAGCACTTCTAGGAGGAGGGAGGCCTTTCTCTCTGAGAGGTCTATGGACCAGACTGCAGGAGCTGGCTGGTAAAGCGGGTTCAATGATGGAAGGACACTCCTGGCTGTTTGATTCCTATTGTACTTCACATGAGAGTACAGATCCAGCAGGATGTCATATCTCTCAGTTTGATACACAGAGAACATTGACAGCAGTGTGTTCACAGTTCTCTGGACTGTATCTCTGTGATCTAGTGCTGCTTGTAGACACAAATCTAGTAGGACTGCTTTCTCTTCTGTCTCCAGTCTTTCAGGGGATCCTCTCTGATGCTGTAGAGGGGTAAACCTGTGACCCATAAAACAAAAGAATGTCTATGTTCAGATAGAAGCAGGGAGAATGTGACTGCTGCCTCTTTTATAGACTGAATACTGTTGTCATGTGTGTCCATCTTGTTGTGTTGCTGTAATGTCTTGTTTGTCCGTCTTAGCCTTTTGATAGGTTGTCATTGGAAATAAGAACAATACGTTCTCAATTGACTTAAATAAATTAATAGTCACAAAGACATTGAGTAAATATACATTGGCTGTGAAAACACTCACCTGAGCTTGTTGATATTTGTTAGACACTTTAAAATGGTTTTGCTGAGAGCTTCACTGAGAACAGTTCTCTGACCCCAGTGTAGACAGAGACGAACCCTCTCTAGACTCTGTTTCATCACTTCTTCTGCTCTCTCAAACACTCGTCTTTCACCCTGGACTGGAAGGTGCAACTCATTTCCACAGAGACCAAGTAAGCTGGTGAAGTCCATCTCTGCCTCACTTCTCAGCAAAGTTGTCCAGAGTTGACACAGCATTGAGGGGTCAGATGAATCACCAGAGGATGGTCTTTAAATAATAGATTATAAATAAGATTATACTAATTATTTAAAAGTAGCATGACACAGAAGTGTTTATAACTAAGCATCTGCAGGGAAGAGAATATAAGATATATTTTTTTAAAGATGGGTTGCTTCATCCCCATTTCTCTTTCTTTGGCTGATTAATTGGAAATAAACTGGTGAATTAGAGAACACAAATATTACCCAAGATGTCTGACGTTCTTCAGAGAGCCCAGTATCAGCCTTACTCCTTGGTCTGACACAGTGCAGCTGTCCAGGTCCAAGCCAACATTTCTCTCTGCAGACTGACTGGTCACGTAAGAGACTGCACAGCACTGGTGAGGATCAAGATGTTCTCCACTCAGGTCTAGATGATAGTCCAGTTTGTCCAGGAGAAGCTGACAGGCATCAGTAGACTGATATTCATACAAGCACTGACACAAAAACAGAAGATCTATCTCAAACTCAGGAGCACCACCTTCTGCATGATCTTGGTTTGTTTGAGATGGAAGAAATGTGTTCACCACTTCCTTGAAGAACCATTCTGACGTCTTCTTGATCTGTTGATCTGGAACTAGACCGTTTACCAATCTAATATTCCTCTCATTCAGAAGGCCACACAGGAAAGGAATCAAGTGTTTTGTGTGTTTCCATTCTTCAGTCTGGCACTTCTGTAGAACCTCTCTGATTTTGTCTGGATTCTGTAAGAGCCAAAGGGCACCAAAGAACTCCTGCATTGTGTAGTGGAGAAATGCTGAGTAGGTGTCTGACGCTGTGGGTGCAACCTTAACCATAAGTGCCCCCAAGAATGCAAAATGGACACTGCTTTCTTCACAACTCAGTGTTGTCAAGTTCATGTTTTTTTCATTTGTCGCATCAAAAGCAATTTCTGCCAAAGACAATATTTTCTCTTTGTTTTCTTTGAGACACTTGTTGGTATCCTTACATCGTTTGGCACTGTGTTTTTGGATGCAGTGACGGAGGATGTTGCTATACATTTCAGTTATAGTGCATGTCTGTTTAGGAGCCTCTGAGGTAGGGAAATAAATGCAGGCAACCACCATCAGTGCGTACATTGGGACATGGCACAGACTGAACAACTCTAGGTTGTTTAACACACTGCTCAAGGAGTCAGGCTCAGCACTCAGCATCTGTGTTAAGTAAGTCCTGATGGATTCATCACTGAACCCTTTGACCTCCACTCTGAACCAGTCTGTGGGCCAGTCTGTCAGGAAGTCTTCAGATTGATCTGGTCTGCATGTGGTCACAATCTTTGCATCAGGGAGGAGTTTCTCCACAAGGTTCTTTACTACCGATAGATAGGAGAGGTCTGTGATTCCATCAAATATGATGACAACGTTTTCAGAGTTCTTCTTAATATCCTGTAACACTTCTTCTTTGCTTCCTTTTGGCTCACTGTACATGTTAAAGAGAAGGTCCTCCAGGCTCATGGGTTTTCTGTGTGAAATGTCTCTCACGTCAAAATAAAACAGGTAATCTAGTTCTCTGTGATCTTTCTCTGCCCAGAGGTTCAACATTTGATGGGCGACTGTTGTTTTTCCAATTCCAGGTTTTCCAACCAGGAGGATTTTTTTCTCATGTGTTTTTAGCAGCTCAGCCGGGGATGTTTCCTGTTTGGCCATGGGGATGAAGCTCTTTAGCTTTTTAGGGCGAACTTTCTTGCATCTTTTATTCTTCATTTTAATTTTAGAGTCAGATGAATCCACATGTGTATCTAACACAAGAGGGGTGTAAGAGAAAGTCCCCTCATTTCTACATCTCTCTGGTGGGAGACCACAGCTTTGTTTCCATGCACCCGCTGTGATCCTCCGTGCTTCTGTAATCCTCCGTGCTTCACATTTCAGCTGTGTCTGATATCTGTGACAGGGTTTTGAACCTAAATAAGGGTATTAAGGGAAGAGAGAGTAAATGCACTGTGCCAACAAATAAAAGCCAATCTAAAGGACGAGAGAAAATCAGGATAGAAAGCTACAAGGATACACTAGTAGATCTTCATAGATTGAAGGTGATCTTTTGGGGATAAATGGTCATCAAAAACAAGAAGGACCGAGGGGCAGTAAAAACAAAGTTAAAATGCGTTTATTATGATGGGCATGTTCAATAGAACAATATCTATAAAGACTCTGACACGTTTCAGCATAGCCTTCATCAAGGAGGACAATAACACAATCTCTATTGAACATGCCATCATAATAAAGGTTTTTTACTTCATGAAATGGACATTGGTCGTCCTTGTTTTTGATGAACAATCTAAAAAGGTACATTAACCCCCTTCAATGTGCACTTAAAATAGCTTCCCCAGCAGCATGGAACCAAATGAATAGTGCCAAAAGTACAAACGATGTTCACTGAGTCGCACAGTAAGCTAAATTAACCAGACCTAAAATAATATTTGAAAGACAAATTTCAACATGTCTGCTATTTTCAGCCCAGCCAATTGTATACTACAGTTGAAGTCAGAAGTTTACATACACTTAGGTTGGAGTCATTAAAACTCGTTTTTCAACCACTCCACAGATTTCTTGTTAACAAACTATATTTTTGGCAAGTCGGTTAGGACATCTACATTGTGCATGATGCAAGTCATGTTTCCTAAAATTGTTTACAGACAGATTATTTCACTTATAATTAATTGTATCACAATTCCAGTGGGTCAGATGTTTACATACACTAAGTTGACTGTGCCTTTAATAAACAGCTTGGAAATTTTCAGAATATGATGACATGGCTTTAGAAGCTTCTGATAGGCTAATTGACATCATTTGAGTCAATTGGAGGTGTACCTGTGAATGTATTTCAAGGCCTACCTTCAAACTCATTGCTTGATATCATGGGAAAATCAAAAGAAATCAGCCAAGACCTCAGAAAAGAAATTGTAGACCTCCACAAGTCTGCTTCATCCTTGGGAGCAATTTCCAAACGTCTGAAGGTACCACGTTCATCTGTACAAACAACAGTACGCAAGTATAAACACCATGGGACCACGCAGCCGTCATACCGCTCAGGAAGGAGACGCATTCTGTCTCCTAGAGATTAACAAACTTTGTCGCGGAAAAGTGCAAATCAATCCCAGAACAACAGCAAAGGACCTTGTGAAGATGCTGGAGGAAACAGGTACAAAAGTATCTATATCCACAGTAAAATGAGTCCTATATCGACGTAACCTGAAAGGCCGCTCAGCAAGGAAGAAGCCACTGCTCCAAAAACCGCCATAAAAAGCCAGACTACGGTTTGCAACTGCATATGGGGATAAAGATCAAACTTTTTGGAGAAATGTCCTCTGGTCTGATTAAACAAAAATAGAACTGTTTGACCATAATGACCATCGTTATGTTTGGAGGAAAAATAGGGAGGCTTGCAAGCCGAAGACACCATCCCAACCGTGAAGCACGGGGGTGGCAGCGTCATGTTATGGGGGTGCTTTGCTGCAGGAGGGACTGGTGCACATCACAAAATATATGGCTACCTGAGGAAGGACAATTATGTGGATATATTGAAGCAACATCTCAAGGCATCAGTCAGGAAGTTAAAGCTTGGTCGCAAAATGTCTTCCAAATTGACAATGACCCCAAGAATACTTCCAAAGTTGTGGTAATATGGCTTAAGGGCAACAAAGTCAAGGTATTGGAGTGGCCATCACAAAGCCCTGACCTCAATCCTATAGAACATTTGTGGGCAGAACTGAAAACCTCTGTGTGAGCAAGGAGGCCTATAAACCTGACTCAGTTACACCAGCTCTGTCAGGAGGAATGGGCCAAAATTCATCCAACGTATTGTGGGAAGGTTGTGGAAGGCTACCCGAAACATTTGACCCAAGTTAAACAATTTAAAGGCAATGCTACCAAATACTAATTCAGTGTATGTAAACTTTTGACCCACTGGGAACGTGATGAAAGAAATAAAAGCTGAAATAAATCATTCTCTCTACTATTATTCTGACATTTCACATTCTTAAAATAAAGTGGTGATCCTAACTGACCTAAGACAGGGAATTTTTACTAGGATTAAATGTCAGGAATTGTGAAAAACTCAGTTTAAATGTATTTGGCTAAGGTGTAAGTAAACTTCCGACTTCAACTGTATATAGTGTATACTAATAGGATACTATACAATCACTTACCAACAAGGTAGTCTGTCATCTCTGGGTCTTCCTCGAAGGGGAAGCAGCTGATCCATTGCTGTAAGTCAGCGTCGCCTAAGGTCCTCTTCCTTGTGATGTCGAGAATCATCAGTAACTCGTAGCATGCAGCCTCTCCTTTGGCTGAGACCCAGTCCAGTATTTTTCTGGTTTGGTCAAAACGGTCAACTTCAGCCTGAATTTTACTGACTTCCTCCTCGTGAAGAACCTTGCGCTGGAACAGGTTTTCCACAATGAGGGGCAGATTCTGGAGCCTTCCAACGAGACGTAACCTTCCATTTGTAATGTACTCTAAAGCAGATTGTCTTGTAGAAGCCATGTCTCAGGTTATTTCTGCAGCATCACTGGTATGTTTCAACAAGTAGGATCTCTGGAAGAAGACAGTACATAGTCAGTCAACAGTAGAACAGTCAAGTAATGATTAGGTTTATTTATTAAATGAAACGTTTTATCCCATGTAAATGAACATACACCAACTACATGTGACTGTATCTATGACAATGGAGTAAAACAAGAGTATATTATGGGTTCTGATGGGGTCAGATCAAAGATGGATGACAGTTGAACTGATTCAGTTAAGTTAACTGCACTATGGTTACCTGAACGTTGTTGGACATGATCTCTTCCATGCATATCAGTAACAGTACCTCTCCTTGAGTAGGATATTAAAATACTACTCATATCACACATATGATATACAGGGGGGAGAACAAGTATTTGAAACACTGACGATTTTGCAGGTTTTCCTACTTACAAAGCATGTAGAGGTCTGTACTTTTTATCATAGGTACTCTTCAACTGTGAGAGACGGAATCTAAAACAAAAATCCAGAAAATCACATTGTATGATTTTTAAGTAATTAATTAGCATTTTATTGCATGTGCTGTGCAGCCTTGATCTCCCTGGTGTGATGGCTTTCAGGTGACACACCACCCTCTCTAGAGTTGACTTGCAGCGCAGCCACCCATGGAACATCCTATTTTTTCTGCTTCCTCACTTGTCGTCTGAGGACTTCACACCTTTCCGGCCGCAGTTTGATACCGCGCTTCCTCATCCGGCTTCTTCTTCTCTGGTCTTCCACATCACTGAACGTCTTGGAATAACAGAGAACATCGTCCAGATATGCCCTCTAGAACTCCTTCCATACACCTCTGGAAAGCGGATGGGGCGTTGGTCAATCCAAATGGGATACGGATCCACTCATATAGCCCCCAGGGGGTGCTGAATGCGGTGGCTTGGCTTTCATCCACGAATCCTTGATGGTAAGCACTGCCTTGGGTGAGTTTCAAGAACCATGTGTATCCTCCAGCAGGTCTGATATCCGTGGAAACAGATGACGGTCAGGGATGGTCTCGCGATTCAGCTCTCTACATAACCGCAGGCTGCTGTCCTTCTTGCGCACTCAGACCACCGGGGATGAATATGGAGATGTGGATTTCTTGATCCATCATTGTTCCTCCCTCCGGCCAGGCTCTGATTCTACATTTCACCTCAGCTATTTGACCTATAGGAATGGTAAGTCCTTCCTTTCCAACTTTTACCAATCAGCTCAGTGACATTTCTTCATGGGCCACCACTTTAATGGCAGAGACCATGGTTTCAACAGCTTTTTTTATTTTACATGAATCACCTCCCTCAGCAGTGCACTGAGATTAACACCATCAGTCTGTTCACTGTTTTCTCTGATGAGTTCCTCTGTGACAGTGGTTACCATTCCATGTGTCTCTCTGTGAGGTCATAATGGCCTGATTACATTTACATTTAAGTCATTTAGCAGACGCTCTTATCCAGAGCGACTTACAAATTTGGAAAGTTCATACATATTCATCCTGGTCCCCCCGTGGGGAATGAACCCACAACCCTTGCGTTGCAAGCGCCATGCTCTACCAACTGAGCCACACGGGACCATGATTAGATAGATCAGTGGTTCCAAAACTTGTTATTAATCCTGTACCCCTTCAAACATTCAACCTCCAGCTGTACCCCCTCTAGCACCAGGGTCAGCGCACTCTCAAACTGTGTTTTTTTGCCATCATTGTAAGCCTGCCACACACACACACTATACGATACATTTACTAAAACATAAGAATTAATGTTTTTGTCACAACCTGGCTCGTGGGAAGTGACAAAGAGCTCTTATTGGACCAGGGCACAAATAATAATATAATAATAATCAATAATTTTGCTCTTTATTTAACCAACTTACATATAAAAAAAATTGGTGAATAACTCACCACAGGTTAATGAGAAGGGTGTGCTTGAAAGGATGCACATAACTCTACAATGTTGGGTTGTATTGGAGAGAATCTCAGTCTTAAATTATTTTCCACACACAGTCTGTGCCTGTATTTAGTTTTCATGCTAGTGAGGGCCGAGAATCCACTCTCACATAGGTACGTGGTTGTAAAGGGCATCAGTGTCTTAACAGCGCAATTTGCCAAGGCAGGATACTCTGAGCCAATGACGGACTGGCCATCTGGAGCATCAAGCGGCCCACCGGGTGTTCCCAGTGGGCCGCTTGACAATTGGGGCCGATGCAACGCAAAATATATAAATAACCCCAGCCTCCACATAAATAAAAACAACCAATGCTCTATGTCAGACTGGCCCAGGTGAGTGGGCTGCCGGCCCACTGCCACTGTGGTTGGGTATTACATCTGTCAGCCTCTCTCTCCCAGCCAATTACTTTGGGTCTAGTCCATTCTAACTTTACCTGGCCCCGCCCCTTTTCCATCTCTGTTAGGTGGTGACATTTGGATAAATAGTGAAGTGGAGCAGAGGAGAGAGAAGAGGTTGAAGTCCCTTGAGGCTGATGCAGCCAAATGTTTTAAAATAACAAATGATTCATTTGGCGCCGTTACCAGTCAATCATCTCAGCATAGGGAGCCTGAAGGCACTGGCAGCAGAGAGAAGAGAGAGCAGAGAGAACAGCGATACCAGTTCAACTGTTAGTCAAGGGTTTTGCAGCTGAAGCGGTAAGACAGAAGACAATAGGGATAAGATAAGCAATGTTTGGGTCTGGCTATTTAGTTATATCGGGTGCCTTTTGTTGAAACAAGCGCTCATCAATGTCACTTTTCGTGAACCGACCAATCACAGCCTGGATGGGTCGGGACATTAAAAAAAGGTTGACGTGATACAGCAACTTTAGAAACGTTGAACTCATCATTCTGCATGAATGGTTCTGATTACTGACAAGTTAGTACTTAGCATTACCTTCTTCTTAATAGGGGGGCGCTGTTTTCACTTTGGAAAAAATCGTGCCCAAATTAAACGGCCTCGTACTCTGTTCTAGATCATACAAAATGCATATTATTATTACTATTGGATAGAAAACACTCCAAAGTTTCTAAAACTGTTTGAATTATATCTGTGAGTAAAGCAGAACTCATTTGGCAGCAAACTTCCATACAGGAAGTGAAAAATCTGAAAACGAGGCTCTGTGTCAGGGCCTGCCTATTCAACTGGCTTTTATTGATGGATCTGTATGCACTTCATACGCCTTCCACTAGATGTCAACAGGCAGTAAAAGGTTGAATGTGGTGTCTAGCTTGATGTGAGGCCGAATAAGAGCTTTTGGAGTGGCAGGTCCGGTATTTTGTCAGTTTTCGACGGCGCGCAGGGGAACCTCACATTGTCTTCTGAAAAGCGTTCGGTATACACGGTGAATTGCTCCGGCTCTGAATTTATTTGATACATATGATAATAACATCATAAAGATGGATTTTCAACCGAGTTTGACCAGTTTAGTCGACGTTTATTGGGAATTTTGGAATTTTTCGTTCAATGCGCCAAGAGATGAAGGACACGTGAGCTCGACATGGCTAGACCAAAGTTGCTAATTCGACAGAAGAAATGGACATTCTAAAACCAAACAACGATTTATTCTGGAACTAGGACTCCTTGCACAACATTCTGATGGAAGATCAGCAAAAGTAGGAGAATATTTATGATGTTATTTCGTATTTTTGTGGTAAATGTTGGCTCTAACAAGGCGGAGAATATGTGAGCGCTGTCTCACAATACGGCATTATGTTGTACTAAAGTTATTTTTAAAAATCTAACACAGCGGTTGCATTAAGAACCAGTGTATCTTTAATTTGCTGTACAACAAGTATTTTTTAGTAAAGTTTATGATGAGTTCTTTGGTTAGATTAGGTGAGTGTCCAAAATATCTCCGGACATTCTGGTGAATTGTTGCTACGTATTCACAATGTATAACCACGATTTGCAGTTCTAAATATGCACATTTTCGAACAAAACATAAATGTATTGTATAACATGATGTTATAAGACTGTCATCTGATGAAGTTGTCCAAAGGTTAGTGATTAATTTTATATCTTTTGCTGGTTTTTGCGAAAGCTATGTTCGCGGTGAATAAATGTTTTTGTGTGTTTAGCTATTGTGGTAAGCTAATATAATTCTATATTGTGTTTTCACTGTAAATCACTTTAAAAAAATCGGAAATATTGGCTGGATTCACAAGATGTTTATCTTTCTGTACACAGTGTATTTTTCATAAATGTTTTATGATGAGTATTTATGTATTTCACGTTGCTCTCTGTAATTATTCTGGCTGCTTTGGTGCTATTTGTGATGGTGGCTGCAATGTAAAACTATGGTTTATACCTCAAATAAGCGACATTTTCGTACAAAACATAAATGTATTGTATAACATGATGTTATAAGACTGTCATCTGATGAAGTTGTTCAAGGTTAGTGATTAATTTTATCTCTATTTCTGGGTTTTGTGAAAGCTACCTATGCGGTGGAAACATGGTGAAAACATGCCGTTGTGTGTTTGGCTATTGTGGTTAGCTAATATAAATACATATTGTGTTTTCGCTGTAAAACATTTTAAAAATCGGAAATGATGGCTGGATTCTGTAATAAATGATATTTTTGATTTATAACAATACACAGTTAAAACTTGTTATAACTACTTCTTTCATAAGCATGGTCTGTTGTTCAACACACCCCATTTCTAAAGCACAAAATTGCTGAGGCATGAACAGGATACCCAGTGTTATAAAACTGCAGACCGCACAAAAACAGTTATGGAGCAATAAAACTAAACTGCCAGAATAGGGTAATTGCTCAACATTCCTCCAGGCAGGGAACCCCTGGCCCTAAGACAACAACTGCTGGTTACTGTCTCCTCTTATCTCATGACTGCAGAAACACAGGAATGCCACTGCACGAACGCACACACATACACACCCACACCCCTCTGTCGGGGCTGGGTTCCAAGGACAAAGAACACTACTAAGAACCAATGGAACATTGATATCAGCCTGAAGGGGACCGCCCTCCACTCACAGCGACCAGTCAGGAGTACGAACTGCCAGAATCTACCTACGTCATTTAATGTATAAAATGTAAATGCACTCCATGTTTCGGGACTCCGTTCGGCTAGTTCCTTCTGAGCTAAATGAACGTTTTGCTCAGATATCTTTACATCCGAATAAACTGTCTTACTATATACCGATCCACCCTGTCCAGCGTCTTAACTTGGTCTCATTTCTCAAGTAACGAATCATCAACAATTCACAAGATGTTTATCTTTCATTTGCTGTATTGGACTTGTGATTTCATGAAATTATATTATATGATATCCCTGTGGCGCTAGGCTAGCCCATGCTAGTCAGCTTTTTTGGTGAGGAGGATCCCGGATCCGGGAGGGAGAAGCGGTAGAGGTTTTAACAAACTGGAGACTAACCACCAATGGAGACCATTTTTCTTGCACAAGGATTTAATGAAAACAAAACAAAAATGATAAATGTTGGTTGTGTATTTCTTGAACTGCTGTATTGTCCAATTGGAATTAATATTATACTAGTTTTATATAGTATACTATTATATTAAATGATATGAATATATTAACATTATATAATTAATATATTAATATTATACTAGTTTTATATAGTATACTATTATATTAAATTATATGAATATACTAACATTACATAATTAATATAATACATTACTGTGTTATATTAACATTATACTTTTTATTTAATGTTATAATATTATGCTAATATACTAATTTATACTAATTACTCATCCAGGTTGAGGATAGTGCATCTACAGTGGACAGATGTAGATTGATTATTTTAAGAGGCCGAAATCAGGGGAACTAGATATGTTTTTTAGTTTCCACCCCCAACAAATCTGGCAGTGGCTTCTGATTAAATGTAATTTTCACAGAACCGCTTGTTGCAATTTCGATGAGGCTCTCTTGTTCAGATATCGGTAAGTTGACTGGAGGCAGGGAATGAAAGAGAAAATGAACCAGTTGTTTGTGTCGTCCGTTTCGGGAAAGTACCTGTGTAATTGCGCACTCAGGTGCTTCGCTATATCACATTTGAAATCGTCAGTAAACTTGAGTTCATTTGCACACAAAAAATCATACAATGATGGAAAGACCTGTGTGTTGTCCTTGTTAATGCAGTCAGAGAAGAGCTCCAACTTCTTAATCATAGCCTCAATTTTGTCTCGAACATTGAATATAGTTGCCGAGAGCCCCTGTAATCCTAGATTCAGATCATTCAGGCGAGAAAAAACATCACCCAGATAGACCAGTCGTGTGAGAAACTCGTCATCATACAAGTGGTCAGACAAGTAAAAATGATGGTCAGTAAAGAAAACTTTAAGCTCGTCTCTCAATAAAAAAAAACGTGTCGATACTTTGCCTCTCGATTACCAGCGCACTTACAGTATGTATGTTGTAAAAGCATTACATGGTCGCTGCCCATATCATTTTATAATTGTCACACACTGATCTGTTTCACCTGTCCTTTTACTTGTCTCCACCCCCTCCAGGTGTCGCCCATCTTCCCCATTATCCCCTGGGTATTTATACCCGTGTTTTCTGTCTGTCTGTGCCAGTTCGTCTTGTTTGTTCAAGCCAACCAGCTCCTGGTTTTCCCCAGTCTCTCTTTTTCTCCTCCTCCTGGTTTTTGACTCTTGCCTGTCCTGACCCTGTACCCACCCGCCTGACCACTCTGCCTGACCCTGAGCCTGCCTGCCGTCCTGTACCGTTGCCCCACCTCTGGATTATCAATCAATCAAGTTTATTTTATATAGCCCTTCGTACATCAGCTAATATCTCGAAGTGCTGTACAGAGACCCAGCCTAAAACCCCAAACAGCTAGAATGCAGGTGTAGAAGCACGGTGGCTAGGAAAAACTCCCTAGAAAGGCCAAAACCTAGGAAGAAACCTAGAGAGGAACCAGGCTATGAGGGGTGGCCAGTCCTCTTCTGGCTGTGCCGGGTGGAGATTATAACAGAACATGGCCAAGATGTTCAAAAATGTTCATAAGTGACAAGCATGGTCAAATAATAATCATGAATAATTGTCAGTTGGCTTTTCATAGCCGATCATTAAGAGTTGAAAAACAACAGGTCTGGGACAGGTGGCGGTTCCATAACCGCAGGCAGAACAGCTGAAAACGGAACAGAAGCAAGGCCAGGCGGACTGGGGACAGCAAGGAGCCACCACGCCCGGCAGTCCCGACGTATGGTCCCAGGGCTCAGGTCCTCCGAGAGAAAGAAAGAGAGAAGGAGAAAATTAGAGAGAGCCAAGATTTTCAAAATGTTCATAAGTGACAAGCATGGTCAAATAATAATCATGAATAATTGTCAGTTGGCTTTTCATAGCCGATCATTAAGAGTTGAAAACAGCAGGTCTGGGACAGGTAGGGGTTCCGTAACCGCAGGCAGAACAGTTGAAACTGGAATAGCAGCAAGGCCAGGCGGACTGGGGTCAGCAGGGAGTCGTCATGCCCGGTAGTCCTGACGTATGGTCCTAGGGCTCAGGTTCTCAGAGAGAGAGAAAGAAAGAGAGAACGAGAGAATTAGAGAAAGCATACTTAAATTCACACAAGACACTGGATAAGACAGGAGAAGTACTCCAGGTATAACCAACTGACCCTAGCCCCCCGACACAAACTACTGCAGCATAAATACTGGAGGCTGAGACAGGAGCGGTCAGGAGACACTGTGGCCCCATCCGAAGATACCCCCGGACAGGGCCAAATAGGAAGGATATAACCCCACCCACTTTGCCAAAGCACAGCCCCCGCACCACTGGAGGGATATCTTCAACCACCAACTTATAATCCTGAGACAAGGCCGAGTATAGCCAACAAAGATCTCCACCACAGCACAAACCAAGGGGGGGCGCCAACCCAGACAGGAAGATCACGTCAGTAACTCAACCCACTCAAGTGACGCACCCCTCCCAGGGACGACATGAAAGAGCACCAGTAAGCCAGTGACTCAGCCCCTGTAATAGGGTTAGAGGCAGAGAATCCCAGTGGAGAGAGGGGAACCGGCCAGGCAGAGACAGCAAGGGCGGTTCGTTGCTCCAGAGCCTTTCCGTTCACCTTCACACTCCTGGGCCAGACTACACTCAATCATATGACCTACTGAAGGGATAAGTCTTCAGTAAAGACTTAAAGGTTGAGACCGAGTCTGCGTCTCTCACATGGGTAGGCAGACTGTTCCATAAAAATGGAGATCTATAGGAGAAAGCCCTGCCTCCCGCTGTTTGCTTAGAAATTCTAGGGACAATTAGGAGGCCTGCGTCTTGTGACCGTAGCGTACGTATTGGTATGTACGGCAGGACCAACTCGGAAAGATAGGTAGGAGCAAGCCCATGTAACGCTTTATAGGTTAACAGTAAAACCTTGAAATCAGCCCTTGCCTTAACAGGAAGCCAGTGTAGGGAAGCTAGCACTGGAGTAATATGATCAAATTTCTTGGTTCTAGTCAGGATTCTAGCAGCCGTATTTAGCACTAACTGAAGTTTATTTAGTGCTTTATCCGGGTAGCCGGAAAGTAGAGCATTGCAGTAGTCTAACCTAGAAGTAACAAATGCATGGATTAATTTTTCTGCATCATTTTTGGACAGAAATGTTCTGATTTTTGCAATGTTACGTAGATGGAAAAAAGCTGTCCTTGAAACAGTCTTGATATGTTCGTCAAAAGAGAGATCAGGGTCAAGAGTAACGCCGAGGTCCTTCACAGTTTTATTTGAGACGACTTTACAACCATCAAGATGAATTGTCAGATTTAACAGAAGATCTCTTTGTTTCTTGGGACCTAGAACAAGCATCTCTGTTTTGTCCGAGTTTAAAAGTAGAAAGTTTTCAGCCATCCACTTCCTTATGTCTGAAACACAGGCTTCTAGCGAGGGCAATTTTGGGGCTTCACCATGTTTCATTGAAATGTACAGCTGTGTGTCATCCGCATAGCAGTGAAAGTTAACATTATGTTTTCGAATAACATCCCCAAGAGGTAAAATATATAGTGAAAACAATAGTGGTCCTAAAACGGAACCTTGAGGAACACCGAAATGCACAGTTGATTTGTCAGAGGACAAACCATTCACAGAGACAAATTGATATCTTTCCGACAGGTAAGATCTAAACCAGGCCAGAACTGGTCCGTGTAGACCAATTTGGGTTTCCAGTCTCTCCAAAAGAATGTGGTGATCGATGGTGTCAAAGGCAGCACTAAGGTCTAGAAGCACGAGGACAGATGCAGAGCCTCGGTCTGACGCCATTAAAAGGTCATTTACCACCTTCACAAGTGCAGTCTCAGTGCTATGATGGGGTCTAAAACCAGACTGAAGCATTTCGTATACATTGTTTGTCTTCAGAAAGGCAGTGAGTTGCTGCGCAACAGCTTTTTCTAACATTTTTGAGAGGAATGGAAGATTCGATATAGGCCGATAGTTTTTTATATTTTCCGGGTCAAGGTTTGGCTTTTTCAAGAGAGGCTTTATCACGGCCACTTTTAGTGAGTTTGGTACACATCCGGTGGATAGAGAGCTGTTTATTATGTTCAACATAGGAGGGCCAAGCACAGGAAGCAGCTCTTTCAGCAGTTTAGTAGGAATAGGATCCAGTATGCAGCTTGAAGGTTTAGAGGCCATGATTATTTTCATCATTGTGTCAAGAGATATAGTACTAAAACACTTAAGTGTCTCTCCCGATCCCAGGCCCTGGCGGAGCTGTGCAGATCCAGGACAGCTAAGCCCTGGAGGAATACGCAGATTCAAAGAGGAGTCCGTAATTTGCTTTCTAATGGTCATGATCTTTTCCTCAAAGAAGTTCATGAATTTATTACTGCTGAAGTGAAAGCCATCCTCTCTTGGGGAATGCTGCTTTTTAGTTAGCTTTGCAACAGTATCAAAAAGAAATTTGGGATTGTTCTTATTTTCCTCGATTAAGTTGGAAAAGTAGGATGATCGAGCAGCAGTGAGGGCTCTTCGGTACTGCACGGTACTGTCTTTCCAAGCTAGTCGGAAGACTTCCAGTTTGGTGTGGCGCCATTTCCGTTCCAATTTCCTGGAAGCTTGCTTCAAAGCTCGGGTATTTTCTGTATACCAGGGAGCTAGTTTCTTATGACAAATGTTTTTCGTTTTTAGGGGTGCAACTGCATCTAGGGTATTGCGCAAGGTTAAATTGAGTTCCTCAGTTAAGTGGTTAACTGATTTTTGTCCTCCGACGTCCTTGGGTAGGCAGAAGGAGTCTGGAAGGGCATCAAGGAATTTTTGTGTTGTCTGAGAATTTATAGCACGACTTTTGATGCTCCTTGGTTGGGGTCTGAGCAGATTATTTGTTGCGATTGCAAACGTAATAAAATGGTGGTCCGATAGTCCAGGATTATGTGGGAAAACATTAAGATCTACAACATTTATTCCATGGGACAAAACTAGGTCCAGAGTATGACTGTGGCAGTGAGTAGGTCCAGAGACATGTTGGACAAAACCCACTGAGTCGATGATGGCTCCGAAAGACTTTTGGAGTGGGTCTGTGGACTTCTCCATATGAATATTAAAATCACCAAAAATTAGAATATGATCTGCTATGACTACAAGGTCTGATAGGAATTCAGGGAACTCAGAGAGGAACGCTGTATATGGCCCAGGAGGCCTGTAAACAGTAGCTATAAAAAGTGATTGAGTAGGCTGCATAGATTACATGACTAGAAGCTCAAAAGACGAAAACGTCATTTTTTTTTTTGTAAATTGAAATTTGCTATCATAAATGTTAGCAACACCTCCGCCTTTATCCACCCCCTGCCTGCCTTGACCTGTCGTTTGCCTGCCCCTGTTGTACAATAAACATTGTTACTTCAACACAGTCTGCACTTGGGTCTTACCTTGATTCCTGATATTAATGCAAAAAATACACAAGAGTTCAGGGGCCTTGCTTTAACAAAGTTAACTATTTTCACTCTAGAGTCCAAAACATCTTTCAATCTGTCAAGCATTCCTTTGGCAGCAAGAGCCTCTGAGTGGATGCTGCAGTGTACCCAAGTGTATTCGGGAGCAACTGCTTGCACACGCGTTACCACTCCACTATGTCTCCCTGTTCTGGCTTTTGCGCCATCAGTACAGATACCAACACATCTTGACCACCAAAGTCCATTTGATGTCACAAAGCTGTCCAGTACTTTTAAAATATCTTCTCCTGTTGTTCCCCCCCCCTCCTGTTGACCCCCCCCCCCCCCCTCCCCATGAACATAACAGACATATACCAGGAGCTGTGTCAGGCCCGCCATGTCTGTTGACTCATCCAGCTGTAATGCATAGAATTCACTGGCTTGTACGCGAAGCAGTAATCGTTTCAAGACATCTCCTGCCATGTCACTGATGCATCGTGAAACAGTGTTGTTTGATGAAGGCATTGTCTGTATATGTTTTTGGGCATTTTCCCCCAGCGTTGTCCCAGACATATCCGCGGTAGCAGGAAGAATTAAGTCCTCCACAATAGTATGGGGCTTGCCTGTCCTAGCCACTCGGTAGCTCACCACATAAGACGCTTCTAGCCCCTTCTTATTAATGGTATCTGATGCTTTATACCTGTCTTACTACTCGAAAGTCTGCGTAATTCTCGCTCAAAAAACTCCTGTGGCTTATTTTTTTAATTGGCATGTTTCGTTTCTAAATGTCTGCGCAACAAGGTTTCATCAAGTTGTGAGATAGACACTTCCTGTTGACACAGACAGAAGAGTTTAGACACTTCCTTCTGACACAGACAGAAGAGTTAGACACTATATAGAAAAAAACACGGTTGAAAATTTCGGAAAGAATATACGACTCTTGTTCGACCAAGATTTTATTTTACTTTTGCACATATAAACACACTGAGGAAAGGCATTACTCCCAATATACACTACCGTTCAAAAGTTTGGGGTCACTTAGAAATGTACTTGTTTTCCATGAAAACATACATGAAATGAGTTGCAAAATGAATAGGAAATATAGTCAAGATGTTGACAAGGTTATAAAAAATGATTTTCAACTGAAATAATAATTGTGTCCTTCAAACTTTGCTTTTGTCAAATAATCCTCCATTTGCAGCAATTACAGCCATGCAGACCTTTGGCATTCTAGCTGTCAATTTGTTGAGGTAACTGAAGAGATTTCACCCCATGATTCCTGAAGCACCTCCTACAAGTTGGATTGGCTTGAGGGTTACTTCTTACGTACCATACCGTCAAGCTGCTCCCACAACAGCTCAATAGGGTTGAGATCCGGTGACTGTGCTGGCCACTCCATTATAGACAGAATACCAGGTGACTTCTTCTTCCCTAAATAGTTATTGCATGGTTTGGAGCTGTGCTTTTGGTCATTGTTCTGTTGTAGGAGGAAATTGGCTCCAATTCAGCACCGTCCACAGGGTATGGCATGGCGTTGCAAAATGGATTGATAGCCTTCCTTTTTCAAGATCCCTTTAACCCTGTACAAATCTCCCCTTTACCACCACCAAAGCACCCCCAGACCATCACATCGCCTCCACCATGCTTGACAGATGGCATCAAGCACTCCTTCAGCTTCTTTTCATTTTTTCTGCATCTCATGAATGTTCTTCTTTATGATCCGAACACTTTTTTCCAATCTTCCTCTGTCCAGTGTCTGTGTTCTTTTGCCCATCTTAATATTTTCTTTTTATTGGCCAGTCTGAGATATGGCTTTTTCTTTGCAACTCTGCCTAGAAGGCCAGCATCCCGGAGTCGCCTCTTCACTGTTGACGTTGAGACTGGTGTTTTGCGGGTACTATTTAATGAAGCTGCCAGTTGAGGTCTTGTGAGGCGTCTGTTTCTCAAAGTAGACACTCTAATGTGCTTGTCCTCTTGCTAAGTTGTGCACCGGGGCCTCCCACTCCTCTTTCTATTCTGGTTAGAACCAGTTTGTGCTGTTCTGATAAGGGAGTAGTATACAGCGTTGTACAAGATCTTCAGTTTCTCGGCAATTTCTCATTTCTCATAACAAGAATAGACTGACGAGTGTCAGAAGAAAGTTCTTTGTTTCTAGAAAGTAACAGTTATTGTGATTGGATGTTAAGGCTACCTGTATTTTTTCTTTTTACCTTTATTTAACTAGGCAAGTCAGTTAGGAAAACAAATTCTTATTTACAATGAGAGCCTACCCCGGCCAAACTCGGACAACGCTGGGCCAATTGTGCGCCGCCCTATGGCGGATACAATCACTGCCGGATGTGATGCAGCCTGGATTCGAACCAGGGCCTGCAGTGTCGCCTCTTGCACTGAGATGCAGTGCCTTAGACAGCTGCGGCACTCGGGAGCCCAATTTGACATTGTGTTATTTTGCTGAACACTAGATGCTTTCATTTTATTTTGGCAGTGAAACGAGGATACTCAGACAAGAAAAAAACTGAACAGAACCCAAGGAGGTTCTACCGCTCTGATTCAACCATGGGACCAGCTCAAGAGTTGTAGCTACGTAGCAGCTTTGGCAGAAGGTAAGCGGTCAGAAGCAGATCATAAGAGAATGTCAGAAAAAGTCAACAATCTAGCCTGCTAGCTAACGTTAGCATATAAGATACAACTTATTCATACACAGCTGACATAGCTAGCTGGACAGGTTGAAGACAACCATCTACCCTAATAGCTAATGTTAGCATATAAGATACAACTTATTCATACATAGCTAGCTGATCAGGTTGAAGATGGGTTGAAGACAACCATCTAGCCTGCTAGCTAACTTTAGCATATAAGATACAACTTATTCATACATAGCTGACATCGCTAGCTGGACAGGTTGAAGACAACCATCTACCCTAATAGCTAATGTTAGCATATAAGATACA
The DNA here is from genome assembly GCF_016432855.1 of Salvelinus namaycush. Classification (NCBI taxonomy): domain Eukaryota; kingdom Metazoa; phylum Chordata; class Actinopteri; order Salmoniformes; family Salmonidae; genus Salvelinus; species Salvelinus namaycush. Next base: position 279,685 of record NW_024061497.1, read on the forward strand.
TCTTATTCATACATAGCTGAATAGTTAGCTGATGAGATTGAAGATGGGAAGAGCCAGACAGAGTAATATTTCCATGTGGAACCATTAGAAAATAAGCAAATTAATTGGACCAAAGCCTTTGCTGAATTTTATAAGATAAGCATTGATTATAAAAAATAAAAAAATAGTAGCGCAAAGAGTTATGGGATATTATAATCCTCTTGTCTTAACCTGTACATTCTGAACCATGGGTACACTCAAAATGGCCGCCATTCCACCCATTATGACGTCATTGACTTGAATGGAGAAGATCTTCCATTCCTTCTTGTTTCTATGGTTACCCCTATATAGGATTCTGCGCATGCGCGCATTGGCGTCCTCGGTGGCTAAAATGCGGGGCCTCGAAAATTACTGACAACATTTTGTAGGCGGGTAGGCTACTTGTTTTCGAAAATCCTGTTATTGAATATCGATAATCCGTAACTCCTTGTCCATCGGTCAGGGTTCTATCATGTGTGGATATCTGTAGACCTATAGAAACAGTCTGAACCTAACTTTTCTCCAAACCGGCACCTTGGCTGTGGTAGACAGCGCACAAGACGCGCTTCCTCGTAGCCTAATACAGCCAAGTTATAGGTGCCGGTTTGGAGACAAGTTCGGTTCAGATGGTTTCTATAAAGTATTTTCTAAAGATATCCACACACAATCCGGTCCAACGGACAAGGGATTATAGACACATATGCCTTCAGTAACAGGGTTTCCGGGAAACAAGTAGGCTACCCCCCCCTAAAGAATGTCACCTGTTATTTTCCGGGCCCCGCATTGTAGCCACCAAGTCCGCCAATGCGCTGCGTCCTATATAGGGCTATACTGCGCACAGATGAGGTATTTCTAAATTCTATTCTTCAAGAATCGTTCAATGAAATGGCCACAGTTATATTGCAGATTGTTGCCTAACGTATCGTCTTTGTCTCTCCGCCTGAGTGGAGACGAGCAGGATTCATCCTAACGTCGATCAGCGGATGACAATACAAACTGAAATTATATTATTTAGGATATAAGGAAACAAATAAAACTAGTTTGTATACGTCCTATAGACAACTAAATCTACTAGACAGATTTATGGACTGCAGATCCTTTAACAATTCGTCAGACTCTCAATTTCTCAACCTCTTTTATGAAGTTTAGTCTAGACCAGCTAAAATGTAGCAACCTTCATTTAACCGGTTATTATGATAAATTGTTTCAAAACCCTTACCTCGTGTCTCTGAAATCTGTCTCTGCTGCAGTGGCCTTGTGTGTAGCTATACCTATTTTACTTTCACTTATATTTCCGTGTATAAAAACATTATTGGGGCGGTTCAGCAAGACGCAACGTTTTTGAATGTTCAGATAGAAATACACGACGTAGGACAAACATATCTCTGACATTTAGAATAAGAAATCACGCCCGCTCTATTCTTGTCATTTCTATCGGCATCATTCGACAGCGTTTGGCTCCTGAAAGTGGTTTGTTGTAGTAACCACCAGCAGGAACGATGTCTCATACTTTCCAGGGGTGTATTCAATCGTGCAGATCGTAGCAAAACGTTTTGCAACAAAAACGAGTGTTTCTCACTGGACAAGTTCAGGTTAGTCCCTCCCTGTTTCGGACGGTTTCTGTTCGTTTGGTTCCTAATGAATACACCTCAGAGCAACGTTCAAACGTTGTCGAATGTTACAGATATAATTACCTGATATAGACCCGAACTGAGTCACTATTCTAAATGTCAGAGAGGCATGTTTGTTCATAACATCTGAACGTTCCAAAACGTTGGGTCCTGTTCAGTGAACATTCCCCAGCTAGTTTAGTCCCGGGCAATGACTATCATTTCATTCATGCATTATGAATGAAGCCGGTCGATCGGTCTATTAAAAGCTACAGGAGTTATAATCTTAATGACGTGTAAACTATGATGAGGAACTTGTCTCTGGAGTTTCCAGGCTGCTTGCTGAATGAATGAACTACAGCAGTGAGCAGTCAGTGGTCTGTTGAAGTCTGAGTCTGATGCTTTAACTTAGAAGCTTCAGCAGTTTAACATCCAGTCTGTTCTAGAAGGACCCTTCATGTACTATTATAACACGTTCTAGTATATAAAGTCTGAATGATCAGTTTTAGCTGAATACAGTCTCTCTTTACTGCAGTTAGCCTGCCCTGCACTATCAGGTTATGACATGGTTATTACACTATCAGGCTATGACGTGGTTATTACACTATCAGGTTACGACATGGTTATTACACTATCAGGCTACGACATGGTTATTACACTACCAGGTTACGACATGGTTATTACACTATCAGGTTACGACATGGTTATTACACTATCAGGCTACGACATGGTTATTACACTATCAGGTTACGACATGGTTATTACACTACCAGGTTACGACATGGTTATTACACTATCAGGTTACGACATGGTTATTACACTATCAGGCTACGACATGGTTATTACACTACCAGGTTATGACATGGTTATTACACTATCAGGCTACGACATGGTTATTACACTATCAGGTTACGACATGGTTATTACACTATCAGGCTACGACATGGTTATTACACTATCAGGCTACGACATGGTTATTACACTATCAGGCTACGACATGGTTATTACACTACCAGGTTACGACATGGTTATTACACTATCAGGCTACGACATGGTTATTACACTATCAGGTTACGACATGGTTATTACACTACCAGGTTACGACATGGTTATTACACTATCAGGTTACGACATGGTTATTACACTATCAGGCTACGACATGGTTATTACACTACCAGGTTATGACATGGTTATTACACTATCAGGCTACGACATGGTTATTACACTATCAGGTTACGACATGGTTATTACACTATCAGGCTACGACATGGTTATTACACTATCAGGCTACGACATGGTTATTACACTATCAGGTTACGACATGGTTATTACACTACCAGGCTACGAAATGGTTATTACACTATCAGGTTATGACATGGTTATTACACTATCAGGCTACGACATGGTTATTACACTATCAGGCTACGACATGGTTATTACACTATCAGGTTATGACATGGTTATTACACTATCAGGTTACGACATGGTTATTACACTACCAGGCTACGAAATGGTTATTACACTATCAGGTTATGACATGGTTATTACACTATCAGGCTACGACATGGTTATTACACTATCAGGCTACGACATGGTTATTACACTATCAGGTTATGACATGGTTATTACACTATCAGGTTACGACATGGTTATTACACTATCACGTTACGACATGGTTATTACACTATCAGGTTACGACATGGTTATTACACTATCAGGCTAAGACATGGTTATTACACTATCAGGTTACGACATGGTTATTACACTATCAGGTTACGACATGGTTATTACACTATCAGGCTACGACATGGTTATTACACTATCAGGTTATGACATGGTTATTACACTATCAGGTTATGACATGGTTATTACACTATCAGGCTACGACATGGTTATTACACTATCAGGCTACGACATGGTTATTACACTATCAGGTTACGACATGGTTATTACACTATCAGGCTACGACATGGTTATTACACTATCAGGCTACGACATGGTTATTACACTACCAGGCTACGACATGGTTATTACACTATCAGGTTACGACATGGTTATTACACTATCAGGTTACGACATGGTTATTACACTATCAGGTTATGACATGGTTATTACACTATCAGGTTATGACATGGTTATTACACTATCAGGCTAAGACATGGTTATTACACTATCAGGCTACGACATGGTTATTACACTATCAGGCTACGACATGGTTATTACACTATCAGGTTACGACATGGTTATTACACTATCAGGCTACGACATGGTTATTACACTATCAGGCTACGACATGGTTATTACACTATCAGGTTACGACATGGTTATTACACTATCAGGTTACGACATGGTTATTACACTATCAGGCTACGACATGGTTATTACACTATCAGGCTAAGACATGGTTATTACACTATCAGGTTACGACATGGTTATTACACTATCAGGCTACGAAATGGTTATTACACTATAAGGCTACGACATGGTTATTACACTATCAGGTTACGACATGGTTATAACACTATCAGGTTACGACATGGTTATTACACTATCAGGCTACGACATGGTTATTACACGATCAGGTTACGACATGGTTATTACACTATCAGGTTACGACATGGTTATTACACTATCAGACTACGACATGGTTATTACACTATCAGGCTACGACATGGTTATTACACTATCAGGTTACGACATGGTTATTACACTATCAGACTACGACATGGTTATTACTTTGGAGACTAAGAAAGTATTTGGGTGAAATATAAGAGTTGTGTCATGATTAGAGGGTCAAATGCGTGTCTCACCTCCAATGGGTGAGAGTTGTCAGCTCTGTTTTGACAGGTGTCGGGCGTGTCTCACCTCCAATGGGTGAGACTTGTCAGCTCTGTTTTGACAGGTGTCGGGCGTGTCTCACCTCCAATGGGTGAGACTTGTCAGCTCTGTTTTGACAGGTGTCGGGCGTGTCTCACCTCCAATGGGTGAGACTTGTCAGCTCTGTTTTGACAGGTGTCGGGCGTGTCTCACCTCCAATGGGTGAGACTTGTCAGCTCTGTTTTGACAGGTGTCGGGCGTGTCTCACCTCCAATGGGTGAGACTTGTCAGCTCTGTTATGACAGGTGTCGGGCGTGTCTCACCTCCAATGGGTGAGACTTGTCAGCTCTGTTATGACAGGTGTCAGGCGTGTCTCACCGCCAATGGGTGAGACTTGTCAGCTCTGTTTTGACAGGTGTCGGGCGTGTCTCACCTCCAATGGGTGAGAGTGGTCAGCCCTGTAATGACAGGTGTCGGTAACTGCGCTCATGAGGGTTTTCTATTCTAAAAATCAGTTGCCATTCAACAGTTGTAAATACTGCGGATTGTAAGTCTACCGTTAAGTAGGTCTATTGTAGACCACATTATACACAACTATATGGGCCACTATACACTACTATATGGGCCATTATACACTACTATATGTGCCATTATACACTGCTATATGGGCCATTATACACTACTATATGGGCCATTATACACTACTATATGGGCCATTATACACTACTATATGTGCCATTATACACTGCTATATGGGCCATTATACACTACTATATGTGCCATTATACACTACTATATGTGCCATTATACACTGCTATATAGGCCATTATACACTACTATATGGGCCATTATACACTGCTATATGGGCCACTATACACTACTATATGGGCCATTATACACTACTATATGGGCCAGTATTGAGGAAAACTTGTAAATAGTATTCATTTATTGAGTTAATGTTGAATAATAGAAGAGAACATTTAGCATTTGTGAGTGTGTTTAACAGTAGGTTAGAGAAATATTGAATGCATAAAAGAACGTGTCGGTTAAGATGGAACATGTCTGTGTGGGTTTGAAGAAAACAAGTTGATCTATTTCCCAGCAGATTAGGCGAGACTGAGTTCCGAGAAGAGAAGTAAACCAGGTGCTTCGACACCACAGAGGTTTCCTGTATTGAGTTGTCAGCTGCAGACATGAAGAAGAATTATAGATGTACCCTGTTAGACAAAAGGAGCTATCAAAGTAGAACATTGTGACAGAGTTAGAGAAGAGGAGGGGCATTTATAAAATGTGTTGTAAAACCAAATGTGAGGTATAAAAAGCTATGTGCATTGAATGATTTTCAGAGCTCTCTGAATAAACGCTTACAAACCGTTCGCTGGGTTTAGTGTCTATGATGGGGTTAAACTATTCTTCTTAGATAGAAACTCAGAGCCTTACAACCTCTGATTATAGTTTAGACCTGACAACCAGCTAACCAAATACACTACTATATGGGCCCTTATACACTACTATATGGGCAGTTATACACTGCTACATGGGCCATTATACACTACTATATGGGCCATTATACACTACTATATGGGCCATTATACACTACTATATGGGCCATTATACACTACTATATGGGCCATTATACACTACTATATGGGCCATTATACACTACTATATGGGCCATTATACACTAGTAGATAGGCCATTATACACTACTATATGGGCCATTATACACTACTATATGGACCAGCCAACCAAATACACTAGACCACATTATACACTACTATATGGGCCATTATACACTACTATATGGACCAGCCAAACAAATACACTAGACCACATTATACACTACTATATGGGCCATTATACACTACTATATGGACCATTATACACTACTATATGGGACATTATACACTACTATATGGGCCATTATACACCACTATATGGGCCATTATACACTGCTATATGGGCCATTATACACTGCTATATGGACCAGCCAAACAAATACACTAGCCCACATTATACAATACTATATGGGCCATTATACACTACTATATGGGCCATTATACACTACTATATGGGCCATTATACACTGCTATATGGACCAGCCAAACAAATACACTAGCCCACATTATACAATACTATATGGGCCATTATACACTGCTATATGGACCAGCCAAACAAATAAACTAGCCCACATTATACAATACTACATGGGCCATTATACACTACTATATGGGCCATTATACACTACTATATGGGCCATTATACACTGCTATATGGACCAGCCAAACAAATACACTAGCCCACATTATACAATACTATATGGGCCATTATACACTACTATATGGGCCATGATACACTACTATATGGGCCATTATACACTGCTATATGTGCCATTATACACTGCTATATGGACCAGCCAAACAAATACACTAGCCCACATTATACACTACTATATGGCCATTATACACTACTATATGGGCCATTATTCACTACTATATGGGCCATTACACACTACTATATGGGCCATTATTCACTACTATATGTGCCATTATACACTGCTATATGGGCCATTATACACTGCTATATGGGCCATTATACACTACTATATGGGCCATTATACACTACTATATGGGCCATTATACACTACTATATGGGCCATTATACACTACTATATGGGCCATTATACACTACTATATGGGCCATTATACACTACTATATGGGCCATTATACACTACTATATGGGCCATTATACACTAGTAGATAGGCCATTATACACTGCTATATGGGCCATTATACACTACTATATGGACCAGCCAATTAAATACACTAGACAACATTATACACTACTATATGGGCCATTATACACTACTATATGGACCAGCCAATTAAATACACTAGACCACATTATACACTACTATATGGGCCATTATACACTACTATATGGGCCATTATACACTACTATATGGGCCATTATACACTACTATATGGGCCATTATACACCACTATATGGGCCATTATACACTGCTATATGGGACATTATACACTGCTATATGGACCAGCCAAACAAATACACTAGCCCACATTATACAATACTATATGGGCCATTATACACTACTATATGGGCCATTATACACTGCTATATGGACCAGCCAAACAAATACACTAGCCCACATTATACAATACTATATGGGCCATTATACACTACTATATGGGCCATGATACACTACTATATGGGCCATTATACACTGCTATATGTGCCATTATACACTGCTATATGGACCAGCCAAACAAATACACTAGCCCACATTATACAATACTATATGGGCCATTATACACTACTATATGGGCCATTATACACTACTATATGGGCCATTATACACTACTATATGGGCCATTATACACTACTATATGGGCCATTATACACTGCTATATGGGCCATTATACACTGCTATATGGGCCATTATACACTACTATATGGGCCATTATACACTACTATATGGGCCATTATACACTACTATATGGGCCATTATACACTACTATATGGGCCATTATACACTACTATATGGGCCATTATACACTACTATATGGGCCATTATACACTACTATATGGGCCATTATACACTAGTAGATAGGCCATTATACACTGCTATATGGGCCATTATACACTACTATATGGACCAGCCAATTAAATACACTAGACAACATTATACACTACTATATGGGCCATTATACACTACTATATGGACCAGCCAATTAAATACACTAGACCACATTATACACTACTATATGGGCCATTATACACTACTATATGGGCCATTATACACTACTATATGGGCCATTATACACTACTATATGGGCCATTATACACCACTATATGGGCCATTATACACTGCTATATGGGACATTATACACTGCTATATGGACCAGCCAAACAAATACACTAGCCCACATTATACAATACTATATGGGCCATTATACACTACTATATGGGCCATTATACACTACTATATGGGCCATTATACACTGCTATATGGACCAGCCAAACAAATACACTAGCCCACATTATACAATACTATATGGGCCATTATACACTGCTATATGGACCAGCCAAACAAATAAACTAGCCCACATTATACAATACTATATGGGCCATTATACACTACTATATGGGCCATTATACACTACTATATGGGCCATTATACACTGCTATATGGACCAGCCAAACAAATACACTAGCCCACATTATACACTACTATATGGGCCATTATACACTACTATATGGGCCATTATACACTACTATATGGGCCATTATACACTGCTATATGGGCCATTATACACTACTATATGGACCAGCCAAACAAATACACTAGACCGCATTATACACTACTATATGGGCCATTATACACTACTATATGGGCCATTATACACTACTATATGGGCCATTATACACTACTATATGGGCCATTATACACTACTATATGGGCCATTATACACTGCTATATGGGCCATTATACACTACTATATGGGCCATTATACACTACTATATGGGCCATTATACACTACTATATGGGCCATTATACACTGCTATATGGGCCATTATACACTACTATATGTGCCATTATACACTACTATATGTGCCATTATACACTGCTATATAGGCCATTATACACTACTATATGGGCCATTATACACAGCTATATGGGCCATTATACACTACTATATGGGCCATTATACACTACTATATGGGCCAGTGTTGAGGAAAACTTGTAAATAGTATTCATTTATTGAGTTAATGTTGAATAATAGAAGAGAACATTTAGCATTTGTGAGTGTGTTTAACAGTAGGTTAGAGAAATATTGAATGCATAAAAGAACGTGTCGGTTAAGATGGAACATGTCTGTGTGTTTTTGAAGAAAACAAGTTGATCTATTTCTCAGCAGATTAGGCGAGACTGAGTTCCGAGAAGAGAAGTAAGCCAGGTGCTTCGAAACCACAGAGGTTTCCTGTATTGAGTTGTCAGCTGCAGACATGAAGCAGAATTATAGATATACCCTGTTAGACAAAATGAGCTATCAAAGTAGAACATTGTGACAGAGTTAGAGAAGAGGGGCATTTATAAAATGTGTTGTAAAACCAAATGTGAGGTATAAAAAGCTATGTGCATTGAATGATTTTCAGAGCTCTCTGAATAAACGCTTACAAACCGTTCGCTGGGTTTAGTGTCTATGATGGGGTTAAACTATTCTTCTTAGATAGAAACTCAGAGCCTTACAACCTCTGATTATAGTTTAGACCTGACAGCCAGCTAACCAAATACACTACTATATGGGCCATTATACACTACTATATGGGCCATTATACACTACTATATGGGCCATTATACACTACTATATGGGCCATTATACACTACTATATGGGCCAGCCAACCAAATACACTAGACCGCATTATACACTACTATATGGGCCATTATACACTACCATATGGGTCATTATACACTACTAGATGGGCCATTATACACTACTATATGGGCCATTATACACTACTATATGGGCCATTATACACTGCTATATGGGCCATTATACACTACTATATGGGCCATTATACACTACTATTTGGGCCATTATACACTACTATATGGGTCATTATTCACTACTATATGGGCCATTATACACTACTATATGGGCCATTATACACTACTATATGGACCATTATACACTACTATATGGGCCATTATACACTGCTATATGGGCCATTATACACTACTATATGGGCCATTATACACTACTATATGGGCCATTATACACTACTATATGGGCCATTATACACTAGTACATGGGCCATTGTACACTACTATATGGGCCATTATACACTTTTATATGGGCCATTAAACACTACTATATGGGCAATTATACACTGCTATATGGGCCATTATACACTGCTATATGGGCCATTATACACTGCTATATGGGCCATTATACACCACTATATGGGCCATTATACACTGCTATATGGGCCATTATACACTGCTATATGGGCCATGTTACACTGCTATATGGGCCATTATACACTGCTATATGGGCCATTATACACTGCTTTATGGGCCATTATACACTACTATATGGGCCATTATACACTACTATATGGGCCATTATACACTACTATATGTGCCATTATACACTGCTATATGGGCCATTATACACTACTATATGGGCCATTATACACTACTATATGGGCCATTATACACTACTATATGTGCCATTATACACTTCTATATGGGCCATTATACACTACTATATGTGCCATTATACACTACTATATGTGCCATTATACACTGCTATATAGGCCATTATACACTACTATATGGGCCATTATACACTGCTATATGGGCCACTATACACTACTATATGGGCCATTATACACTACTATATGGGCCAGTGTTGAGGAAAACTTGTAAATAGTATTCATTTATTGAGTTAATGTTGAATAATAGAAGAGAACATTTAGCATTTGTGAGTGTGTTTAACAGTAGGTTAGAGAAATATTGAATGCATAAAAGAACGTGTAGGTTAAGATGGAACATGTCTGTGTGGGTTTGAAGAAAACAAGTTGATCTATTTCTCAGCAGATTAGGCGAGACTGAGTTCCGAGAAGAGAAGTAAGCCAGGTGCTTCGAAACCACAGAGGTTTCCTGTATTGAGTTGTCAGCTGCAGACACGAAGCAGAATTATAGATATACCCTGTTAGACAAAATGAGCTATCAAAGTAGAACATTGTGACAGAGTTAGAGAAGAGGGGCATTTATAAAATGTGTTGTAAAACCAAATGTGAGGTATAAAAAGCTATGTGCATTGAATGATTTTCAGAGCTCTCTGAATAAACGCTTACAAACCGTTCGCTGGGTTTAGTGTCTATGATGGGGTTAAACTATTCTTCTTAGATAGAAACTCAGAGCCTTACAACCTCTGATTATAGTTTAGACCTGACAGCCAGCTAACCAAATACACTACTATATGGGCCATTATACACTACTATATGGGCCATTATACACTACTATATGGGCCATTATACACTACTATATGGACCATTATACACTACTATATGGGCCAGCCAACCAAATACACTAGACCGCATTATACACTACTATATGGGCCATTATACACTACTATATGGGTCATTATACACTACTATATGGCCATTATACACTACTATATGGGCCATTATACACTACTATATGGGCCATTATACACTGCTATATGGGCCATTATACACTACTATATGGGCCATTATACACTACTATATGGGCCATTATACACTACTATATGGGCCATTATACACTACTATATGGGCCATTATACACTACTATATGGGCCATTATACACTACTATATGGACCATTATACACTACTATATGGGCCATTATACACTGCTATATGGGCCATTATACACTACTATATGGGCCATTATACACTACTATATGGGCCATTATACACTACTATATTGGTCATTATACACTAGTACATGGGCCATTATACACTACTATATGGGCCATTATACACTTTTATATGGGCCATTAAACACTACTATATGGGCCATTATACACTGCTATATGGGCCATTATACACTGCTATATGGGCCATTATACACCACTATATGGGCCATTATACACTGCTATATGGGCCATTATACACTGCTATATGGGCCATGTTACACTGCTATATGGGCCATTATACACTGCTATATGGGCCATTATACACTGCTATATGGGCCATTATACACTACTATATGGGCCATTATACACTACTATATGGGCCATTATACACTACTATATGGGCCATTATACACTGCTATATGGGCCATTATACACTACTATATGGGCCATTATACACTACTATATGGGCCATTATACACTACTATATGGGCTATTATACACTACTAGATGGGCCATTATACACTGCTATATGGGCCATTATACACTGCTATATGGGCCATTATACACTACTATATGGGCCATTATACACTGCTATATGGGCCATTATACACTGCTATATGGGCCATTATACACTACTATATGGGCCATTATACACTACTATATGGGCCATTATACACTACTATATGGGCCATTATACACTGCTATATGGGCCATTATACACTACTATATGGGCCATTATACACTGCTATATGGGCCATTATACACTACTATATGGGCCATTATACACTACTATATGGGCCAGTGTTGAGGAAAACTTGTAAATAGTATTCATTTATTGAGTTAATGTTGAATAATAGAAGAGAACATTTAGCATTTGTGAGTGTGTTTAACAGTAGGTTAGAGAAATATTGAATGCATAAAATAACGTGTAGGTTAAGATGGATCATGTCTGTGTGGGTTTGAAGAAAACAAGTTGATCTATTTCTCAGCAGATTAGGCGAGACTGAGTTCCGAGAAGAGAAGTAAGCCAGGTGCTTCGAAACCACAGAGGTTTCCTGTATTGAGTTGTCAGCTGCAGACATGAAGAAGAATTATAGATATACCCTGTTAGACAGAAGGAGCTATCAAAGTAGAACATTGTGACAGAGTTAGAGAAGAGGAGGGGCATTTATAAAATGGGTTGTATAACCACATGTGAGATATAAAAAGTTATGTGCATTGTATGATTTTCAGAGCTCTCTGAATAAACGCTTACAAACCGTTCGCTGGGTTTAGTGTCTATGATGGGGTTAAACTATTCTTCTTAGATAGAAACTCAGAGCCTTACAACCTCTGATTATGGTTTAGACCTGACAGCCAGCTAACCAAATACACTACTATCTAGGCCATTATACACTGCTATATGGGCCATTATACACTGCTATATGGGCCATTACACACTACTATATGGGCCATTATTCACTACTATATGGGCCATTACACACTACTATATGGGTCATTATACACTACTGTATGGGCCATTATACACTACTATATGGACCATTATACACTACTATATGGGCCATTACACACTGCTATATGGGCCATTATACACTACTATATGGGCCATTATACACTACTATATGGCTATTATACACTACTATATGGGCCATTATTCAATACTATATGGGCCATTATACACTACTATATGGGCCATTATACACTACTATATGGGCCATTATACACTACTATATGGGCCATTATACACTACTATATGGGCCATTATACACTACTATATGGGCCATTATACACTACTATATGGGCCATTATACACTACTATATGGGTCATTATACACTACTACATGGGCCATTATACACTACTATATGGGCCATTATACACTTTTATATGGGCCATTATACACTACTATATGGGCCATTATACACTGCTACATGGGCCATTATACACTGCTATATGGGCCATTATACACTACTATATGGGCCATTATACACTGCTATATGGGCCATTATACACTGCTATATGGGCCATTATACACTACTATATGGGCCATTATACACTGCTATATGGGCCATTATACACTGCTATATGGGCCATTATACAGTGCTATATTTGCCATTATACACTACTATATGGGCCATTATACACTGCTATATGGGCCATTATACACTGCTATATGGGCCATTATACACTGCTATATGGGCCATTATACACTACTATATGGGCCATTATACACTACTATATGGGCCATTATACACTACTACATGGGCAATTTTACACTGCTATATGGGCCATTATACACTACTATATGGGCCATTATACACTACTATATGGGTCATTATACACTACTACATGGGCCATTATACACTACTATATGGGCCATTATACACTTTTATATGGGCCATTATACACTACTATATGGGCCATTATACACTGCTATATGGGCCATTATACACTACTATATGGGCCATTATACACTACTATATGGGCCATTATACACTGCTATATGGGCCATTATACACTGCTATATGGGCCATTATACACTACTATATGGGCCATTATACACTGCTATATGGGCCATTATACATTGCTATATGGGCCATTATACACTGCTATATGGGCCATTATACACTACTATATGGGCCATTATACACTGCTATATGGGCCATTATACACTGCTATATGGGCCATTATACACTGCTATATGGGCCATTATACACTACTATATGGGCCATTATACACTACTATATGGGCCATTATACACTACTACATGGGCAATTTTACACTGCTATATGGGCCATTATACACTACTATATGGGCCATTTTACACTGCTATATGGGCCATTTTACACTACTATATGGGCCATTTTACACTGCTATATGGGCCATTATACACTACTACATGGACAATTTTACACTACTATATGGGCCATTTTACACTGCTATATGGGCCATTATACACTGCTATATGGGCCATGTTACACTACTATATGGGCCATTATACACTGCTATATGGGCCATTATACATTGCTATATGGGCCATTATACACTGCTATATGGGCCATTATACACTACTATATGGGCCATTATACACTGCTATATGGGCCATTATACACTGCTATATGGGCCATTATACACTGCTATATGGGCCATTATACACTACTATATGGGCCATTATACACTACTATATGGGCCATTATACACTACTATATGGGCCATTATACACTACTATATGGGCCATTATACACTACTATATGGGCAATTTTACACTGCTATATG
The DNA here is from genome assembly GCF_016432855.1 of Salvelinus namaycush. NCBI lineage: Eukaryota > Metazoa > Chordata > Actinopteri > Salmoniformes > Salmonidae > Salvelinus > Salvelinus namaycush. The sequence goes on from NW_024061497.1 coordinate 294,834, forward strand.
GGCCATTATACACTACTATATGGGCCATTTTACACTGCTATATGGGCCATTTTACACTACTATATGGGCCATTTTACACTACTATATGGGATATTATACACTACTATATGGGATATTATACACTACTATATTGGCCATTATACACTGCTATATGGGCCATTATACACTACTATATGGGCCATTATACACTACTATATGGACCAGCCAACAGAATACACTAGACCACATTATACACTACTATATGGGCCATTATACACTGCTATATGGGCCATTATACACTACTATATGGACCAGCCAAACAAATACACTAGACCGCATTATACACTACTATATGGGCCATTATACACTACTATATGGGCCAGCCAACCAAATACACTAGACCGCATTATACACTACTAGGGTGTATTCAACACCGTAGCAAAACATTGGACAAGTTTAGCTGAGTGCCTCCCTGTTTCGGTGTTGTAAATTCATAATAAATTCACATGATTTTTATGTTTAATGACTAAATTATTTTTACGTTCAAATTAATGTCAAGGCAATAACTAACAGTATTCCACCCTGTCACTGTTTAATGGAGTGAAATGTATTTGAATCATAAGACTAGAATTCTTGCATGATTGTGCATAGGAAAACAGGAAGTGTTAACAGACAACTTGTGACAGACAACTTGTGACTATTGTGAAACTGATAACAGGAAGGAGGTCTCCCCACCCAGGGAGGGGAGAAACTGTTAGGCTTGCAGTAGATTATGTAACATGTTGCAGGATATGATAAGCAATGGATGTGTAGGAGAAGACTTGTAAATAGTATTGATAGGGTTAGGAGAAGAGGAGGGGCATTGATGACCAAATGTGAGGTATATTACCAAATGTGCATTGTATGATTTTCAGAACGTTCTCTGAATAAACTTTTTACCTATTGCAGACTGGGACTTTGTCGAATTCTTCATTAACCAGGGATTTACAACCCCTGGGAATTATTCAAAGCTTAAGTGAGAGTTGAGTTCACAACATTGGGATAAAGAATTCTCGTGACAACTTGGTCCTTCGAGCCGGATCTCAATACCTGCCTCTGTCGTCCCAAGGAACTGCTGAAAACCGTGCACAGGCGGATCCAGGATCCGTAAGACAAAGACCTGACCTCTGAATTTAGGGTTTATTTCAGGCCAGTGGTGAACTGGTACACGACAGAGGTGGTGACGAGATCCAACCTACATTGAATTCTCAGCTGCAAGAATAAGGTCAGTAGTCTTTATTCATGGATTTTGGGGGTAGGATCTAAACTTGCATTAGACGTATACATTGTTATAAATCTTATGTAGGTAAGGTGATAATCACTAAAGTCCAGGAGGATTCATATTCAGTATACCTTTTTTTTATATATAGAGAAAGTTCAAAAGTAACAAAGTATCTAGATAAATATAAAACGGGGGGCTGAGTATTGAACGAAATTGGGTCTGCAATGACTCAAGGTAGTTGAGGCCATTACCAAAAGAAACTACCCCGTATCGAAATAGTCTGGGACTATTAGAGGAATATGGGAAGTAGTCTGGGACTATTCAAAATATATGGGAAATAGTCTGGGACTATTAGGGGTATATGGGAAGTAGTCTGGGAAAAGTAAAAATATATGGGAAGTAGTCTGGGACTATTAAAAAAATATATGAGAATAAGAGCACACACATAGATTGTAAGATTTAATTATAAAAACAGTAAAAGCACACACATAGATTGTGAGAATAAGTATAATAACAAGGAAAGTAATTTAATAAGATGGGTGGTAAATCCTCAAAGGAGGTCCCGGAATTAACCCGGGGATGAGAGGTATATGGAATGTATGGAACGTGTATAAAAACATTATTGGGGGCGGTTCAGCAAGACGCAACGTTTTTGAACAGATATAAAAAACACTATGTAGGACAAACATGCCTCGGATATTTAGAAGAAGGAATCACATCTATTCATGACATTTCTATCGGCAACATTCGACAGCGTTTGGCTCCTGAAAGTGGTTTGTTGTCGTAACCACCAGCAGGAACGCTGTCTCATACTTTCCATGGGTATATTCAATCGTGCAGATCGTAGCAAAACGTTTTGCAACAAAAACGAGTGTTTCTCACTGGACAAGTTCAGGTTAGTCCCTCCCTGTTTCGGACGGTTTGTGTTCGTTTGGATCCTAATGAATACACCTCAGGGCAACGTTCATTCGCCAAACGCTGTCGAATGTTACAGATAGAATTACCAGATAAAGAGCCGAACTGAATAACTATTCTAAATGTCAGAGAGGTATGTTTGTTCATAACAAAAACGTTGGTTCCTGCTCAGAGAACATGCCCCAGTCAGTTTAGTCCAGGGCAATGACTATCATTTCATTCATGCATTATGAATGAAGCCGGTCGGTCGGTCTATTAAAAGCTACAGGAGTTATAATCTTAATGACGTGTAAACTATGATGCAGAACTTCTCTCTGGAGTTTCCAGGCTGCTTGCTGAATGAATGAACTACAGCAGTGAGCAGTCAGTGGTCTGTTGCAGTCTGAATCTGATGCTATAAGCTTCAACAGTTTAACATCCAGTCTGTTCTAGAAGGACACTTCATGCACTATTATAACATGTTCTAGTTTATAAAGTCTGAATGATCAGTATTAGCTGAATACAGTCTAAATATTAAAGTGTCTTTGAACGGGGTTTGGTAGCAAGTGCCAGGATCACCGGTTTGTGTCAAGAACTGCAACGCTGCTGGGTTTTGCAAGAACTGCAACGCTGCCGGCGTCCTATACAGAGCTATACTGTGCACAGATGATGTCTTTATGAATTATATCATTCAAGAATAGTTCATAGCTACCATGTAGTCTGATAGCTACCTTATAGTCTTATAGTCCTAGTTACCATATAGTCCTAGCTACCATATAGTAGTATAGTCCTAGTTACCATATAGTCTCATACCTACCATATAGTCTTATAGTCCTAGCTACGATGTAGTCTTATAGTCCTAGCTACCCTGTAGTCGTATAGTCCTAGCTACCATATAGTCTGATAGTCCTAGCTACCATATAGTCTGATAGTCCTAGCTACCATGTAGTCTTATAGTCCTAGCTACCATATAGTCTTATGGTCCTAGCTACCGTATAGTCTTATAGTCCTAGCTACCATATAGTCTTATAGTCCTAGCTACCATATAGTCTGATAGTCCATAGTCTTATAGTCCTAGCTACCATATAGTCTTATAGTCCTAGCTACCATATAGTCTTATAGTCATAGCTACCATATAGTCTTATAGTCCTAGCTACCATATAGTCTTATAGTCCTAGCTACCATATAGTCTTATAGTCCTAGCTACCATATAGTATTATAGTCCTAGCTACCATATAGTCTTATAGTCCTAGCTACCATATAGTCTTATAGTCCTAGCTACCATATAGTCTTATAGTCCTAGCTACCATATAGTCTTATAGTCCTAGCTACCATATAGTCTTATTGTCATAGCTACCATATAGTCTTATAGTCCTAGCTACCATATAGTCTTATAGTCCTAGCTACCATATAGTCTTATAGTCCTAGCTACCATATAGTCTTATAGTCCTCTCTACCATATAGTCTTATAGTCCTAGCTACCATATAGTCTTATAGTCCTAGCTACCATATAGTCTTATAGTCCTAGCTACCATATAGTATTATAGTCCTAGTTACCATATAGTCTTATAGTCCTAGTTACCATATAGTATTATAGTCCTAGTTACCATATAGTCTCATACCTACCATATAGTCTTATAGTCCTAGCTACCATGTAGTCTTATAGTCCTAGCTACCATATAGTCTTATAGTCCTAGCTACCATATAGTCTTATAGTCATAGCTACCATATAGTCTTATAGTCCTAGCTACCATATAGTCTTATAGTCCTAGCTACCATATAGTCTTATAGTCCTAGCTACCATATAGTATTATAGTCCTAGCTACCATATAGTCTTATAGTCCTAGCTACCATATAGTCTTATAGTCCTAGCTACCATATAGTCTTATAGTCCTAGCTACCATATAGTCTTATAGTCCTAGCTACCATATAGTCTTATAGTCCTAGCTACCATATAGTCTTATAGTCCTAGCTACCATATAGTATTATAGTCATAGCTACCATATAGTCTTATAGTCCTAGCTACCATATAGTCTTATAGTCCTAGCTAACATATAGTCTTATAGTCCTAGCTAACATATAGTCTTATAGTCCTAGCTACCATCTAGTCTTATAGTCCTAGCTACCATATAGTCATATAGTCCTAGCTACCATATAGTCTTATAGTCCTAGCTACCATATAGTCTTATAGTCCTAGCTACCATATAGTCTTATAGTCCTAGCTACCATATAGTCTTATAGTCCTAGCTACCATATAGTCTTATAGTCCTAGCTACCATATAGTCTGTCTTATAGTCCTAGCTACCATATAGTCTTATAGTCCTCTCTACCATCTAGTCTTATAGTCCTAGCTACCATATAGTCATATAGTCCTAGCTGCCATATAGTCTTATAGTCCTAGCTACCATATAGTCTTATAGTCCTAGCTACCATATAGTCTTATAGTCCTAGCTACCATATAGTCTTATAGTCCTAGCTACCATATAGTCTTATAGTCCTAGCTACCATATAGTCTTATAGTCCTAGCTACCATATAGTCTTATAGTCCTAGCTACCATATGGTCTTATAGTCCTAGTTACCATATAGTCTTATAGTCCTAGTTACCATACAGTCTTCTAGTCCTAGTTACCATATAGTCTTATAGTCCTAGCTACCATATAGTCTTATAGTCCTAGCTACCATATAGTCTTATAGTCCTAGCTACCATATAGTCTTATAGTCCTAGCTACCATATAGTCTTATAGTCCTAGCCACCATATAGTCTTATAGTCCTAGCTACCATATAGTCATATAGTCCTTGCTACCATATAGTCTTATAGTCCTAGCCACCATATAGTCTTATAGTCCTTGCTACCATATAGTCTTATAGTCCTCTCTACCATGTAGTCTTATAGTCCTAGCTACCATATAGTCTTATAGTCCTAGCTACCATATAGTCTTATAGTCCTCTCTACCATATAGTCTTATAGTCCTTGCTACCATATAGTCTTATAGTCCTAGCTACCATATAGTCTTATAGTCCTAGCTACCAT